>NW_027069833.1:656200-739177 GCF_002906115.3 Quercus suber
TTAATCTTCCTATCTTTTGCTTCCATCTGTTGATTGTCTATTCGCCTTTTTCTCTGGTCGTCCATCCCATCAGAAGCTTTATCGATACTCAAAGTGGCTCACTCTGACCAACGTTATCCTGCCAAGGGTTACCTCTCCATTAATGCGGCCAGGGGGGTTAGTTGAGTGCATTAAATGTGAGAGTGACAGCTTACCTTGGGGTTAGCCACTCCCCGAAATCACTCTTGTCAGGCCGAGGACAAGGTGTCCTCGGCGTGGATTCAAGAGAATAGGCTTCCCCCCTTTTTCTCCTCAGAAATAGCTTGCGCTCCTCGGCATGGGCCTTGGGCCTGCTATATGAAGGACTGAGGCTATCAGGCCCACGGACCCCACAATAGCCCCTCAAAACCCTGCTGCACGTTCCCTCGAACGGGGAGGAGGTTTTGATACATGCGGATCCACTGGACGAATGGCCTCACTTTAGTTTATACTGATGCTGGCGGCTTCTTGACTGCCCGATGTGCGTTTTTAGCGTTTCGAGAATTAATGGGTGCCCACATTAAATTTTTGACGGCACCACGTTCCCCACTTTAAACGGCATGATCTCCTGCCTTTATGAGAAAGCAGTTTCATTTGGGAAAATTAAGGGAGAGTATAAATACTTGTTTGACTTGCCTGGTTTCATCATTTTCGCGATTATCATTATTGACGCACATAGTTTGAACTTGGTTCGACTGGCACATTAGCTGAAGAGTATCGTCATACCTCTGTAAGTTTTCTTTTTCTAGTGACCCCAAATTTCCTTGATTTCACTCTTCTTTTTCTTTTTTAGAGCTTTTAGTTATCTTTGGGGAATGGGTAAGTTTAAGGAGTTGGTTGAGTCCGAGGAAATGATGAACAAATTCATTGTTGACTATGGAATACCCGGTAATGTGAACTTGAAATACTGCGAAGAAGGAGAGTGGTACCTTAAGCGGAGAGAGGGTGAGGTCGTAATTCCAATAGTTGCTTTTGTAGAAGGAGGGATGAGAATCCCTATGAGGCCGGTGACCCTCAATTACCTCAGGCATTTCCGCCTGTCCCCCACTCAGTGTGCTGTGAATGTGTTTAGGATACTAGGGTGTGTAGATACCCTGAATGAGAAAATGGGGCTGAGACTGACTCACCATGATGTGAATTGGTGTTATAATCTTCATCACCTGAGGGCTAAGACGTATTACATGAAGACAAGGGACGATAGGGTTCGTCTTATCCAGTGTCTTCCTGACTCCAATAAGGGGTTGAACCAAGATTTCCTCATAGTGTCGGGAGAATGGCACGACGGCTTTCATTGCCCAACCGTAGAGGGAAGCCAGGTAGGGCGTCCGAAGTACAAGATAATTTAGGTTTCAGTGCCTTTGCGTTTTATACCTACATACTCAACTTGGTTGACTAATCATAATAATTTCACTTTTCTTTTCACAGATCCACACGCCTTTGCACGTCACTTCCACCTGGTCAACAAAGCGGATTTGGAGACCGTTCTCAGGTCGGAACTTTTCTTGAACGAATCTGACAACCAAGTCAGAGCTGCTCATAAAATTCTCGGGTGTGACCCAGCTCAAACGTCATTTCCTGTTTCGCAGCACGTAATTAGAGCTCGTGATCCTCGGCTTACACAAATTACCGTGGTGGAGAGCGGTTTCTCTTTTATTGGGGGATCTTACATACCTGAAGGTATTCCGCTATCAGGTCCCTCTTCATCCCAGCAAGTAACGGTGGCCGAGAAAGGACCGCCTAAGAAAGCAAGGGAGGTGGTTGAATTGAGCTCCTCCGAGGACGAGTATAGTGTATTCGACTTAGCTGATCAGCCCGAGGATCCTCCCGGTGACCTAGGGGATCCTCACTTATCCGAAGCCGATCTTCAGTCTTTAAGTGTTGGTACCCAAGCCGAGATGGGTTTAAAGAGGCAGCCCCGGACCAATCTTCTTGACCTACTTGAAGGTGGTTCCAAGAAAGATGTGCCAGGGGAGTTACAATCCCAGCCCCCAGCACCTCAGTCCCAGGTTCCAATCGTGCAAACCAGGATTAATACCATATGGATGTGTATTTTTTTTTTTTTTTTTTTTTTTTTTTTTTTGCTTATCTCCGGCCCCCCTCAACTTGAAATCCTAGGTCCGTCCCTGAACATTACTCTTCTAATACAAGCGAACCTCAAGACAAAGACAAAACTTTCCTAGTTCAGCTAATACTCTGTAATATAACTTCAAATCCCATAAACCCACAATCAAGATCGGGTCGAATCAAGGCCCTATGCTGGACCATTCAGTTCACAACATGTAAGAATATTCTGTCCATTTATGCTTGTGCTCAAGCTTTTCAATGACAGCTTTAACCAGAGCTATAATCATAAAATGTTGAAATTACAACTCATGACCTGGCTCACAAGGCAACGGAACCATTAATTTTTATTTTTTATTTTAATGCTGAAAATCAAAGCAAAATAGTAAATCAAATACGAATATGATCAATTTTTTTTTTTTTAATTGTACTTTTGGAAACCAAAGTTTTTGAGATGTGTCAACTCTTTATATCAACAAGCCCAGTTTTCCAATATAAGTTCGGGGTTAAATAAGCCCAGCCCAAGCTTTACGCGCTTATTATATCGGAGGGAGAAGAAAATATAAAATGTTGGAAAGCCTTTAGAGGCTTTAACCCATTTAATAATCAATAAATTATGAACATCTTGGATCCCTGCATTGCAATGGCGTAAACAAAATCTACTTCATTCTAACATTGTCCTCATCCCAAAACCCATTCCAAGCCTGAAACTTCCAACTCCACCTCCACTATTCACAAATCCAACTCTATATCAGAATATAGCCAGTCAGGTAAGTTTAATAAGACCAAGATGGAATTTAAGTACAAACTCAATGCCTCCTGTCACGCCATTTTCTGTCTCCATACCTATTATGGTCCCGATATCCAGAAAAGTTTCCCCGTTGTCTAGACCGGTCGGGCCTATTATTCCATCCGGGGTTCATTCTGGGTTCCGGGAAATTCCTTCCCATCATGTAGTCTGTAGTTCTAGTAGGACTATTATCTGGACTCCATGACTCATATTGTTCTTGAGCCACATATTCATTTCTGTCCAAAAAAGGACCCGGCTGCAACACAGGCTGCCTAGATCCTCCAACCAATGAATTATAGTTATTTTGATTAGCTTGAGAATGATAATTTGGAGGCAGAGCCTGGCTAGCTCTCCAAGAATCAGAGACAGGGTCCATTTTTCCAATTGGTGGCCTAGAAGGGTATAAAGGTGCAGGTGGCTGAGGCTCAGACAAAATGGTTGATCGATGCAGTGATTGGGAGTGTGTTTTTGACCGTGTTGGCTGTGGCGGGAAGGAAGCATGTGCTCTCCCGGGTGTATTCAGTGTGACAGATACAGGAGCTGGTTTTATATTACTTGTGCTTTCAATCTGCAGTGCAGAAGGTGCAGCTGTAGTCGAAAAGTTATGCAAGGGAGCGCCCATGGAGGATGAATTCCTCGAGGTTAAAACCATTTCCGATGCTGGTGTTGGTCTTGCTGGGTGCAGAGAAGGCAATTGCCTTCCAGGTATGTTGGCAGTTGTTTGAGGCAGTGAATAAGTATGCATTGCTGCTGCAAATTGTTGGGCCATTGATGAGGACTGTTGGGGTGGAATGAGATTAGCTTCTGTAGCTTGAGGCAGCATCAAGCTGGTGGTAGCCACTCCTGGCGAAGTGTAGGCAACCCTGTTAGCTACTGAGCTTGGCTGCATAAATGGATTCTTGGCAACTTCAGGTCTCCATCCACTCTGCAATATTTTTGGGGACAAAAGATTTAATAAATTAGAAAGCGAGGATTTAAATTCCTAAAATTTAAATATATAAAAAATAAATAAAAAGGTAGCAATAACTGTATTATATTTTTATATATTATTACCAAGGTTTTTTTATTAACAATAAATTATTATTTACTAATTATTAGCACGAGATCCTATGAATTTGATGATACACAGGGATTTACCATTGCAGGAAAATTTCGATGCCAGAAATGAATGAACTTTGTTCCTATTTTAGACTACACATCAAATTCCAACTGGCAAAGACACTTTTGGATATACATAAATATCCATATAAACTCAGTTCAGATGGTTTATGGGGAACATTTCATGAAATGTATCCCAAACATGGGGTCCACAGATATGGACCCACACTCGCAAATTGGGATGAATCTTATCCCCACTCCCCACACCAACTGGTCGTGCCCACTAAAAGCATGAAATTTCATTTCATTATTGGTCTGATTGATGCCTTTACAAGAGGCAGCACTATTTGCTCACAATGGTATTGACAAAGTTGAGAGCAAATAGTGTCACCCTTGCTAATTTTGCAATAATTATTAATTACGTGAGATATCTGCCAAAAGTTGGAGCATGAGCCCGATTGACACACCGTTCCAGAATTGCTTGAAGGAGTTGGAGATGGAAGTGAAACTTCGACCTTCTCCTCCACTCTTCCACTATTAAAACTGCCCACTAAACCAGCCCCGCCAGCCTTGATCATATCAAGCAATTTCACAGTTTCTTCACTTGATAAATTGCCAGCTTGGCCAGAAGTCAAAGCAAATACCAATTCAGGGTTTTTTAGCAGCACTGCAAGCAACTCTAAATCTGGTTCGGCTGTACTTGAAGCTTGACTCGAAGGGGTTGCCAAAGAAACAGCACTGTTTACAACTTGATTAGTAGCAACCTGTGTTTCCAAACTGTCAGCATCGGGCGGCTGTTCGATTGGGACCTGAGGGGTCAATGTGTCATCATAGTCCATTTCAATGTCCCACGGTTCCTTGGGGTTAGATGGTATTTCCTGGAATGTTTGATAGATAGTTTCTTTCTCACGGCGGTTTCTGTTTTTCTGGACTTCAACCTCTTTGCTATTCTCACCACCACCAACACTCCAATGATCATTGAGTCTTATTTCTGCAGAAAGGAAAAGGACACAAAAGGCTGAATTTTACAGAAAAGGTTATTGAAACACAAAAAACAATCCTGAAGTTAAAAATGATTTCACACGAAGCCTGGAGAGGATGAGAAAAACCAAGATAATTTCCAAATAGTAAAAAGTACTGCGTTCATGATTACTGCACAATATATACGTGGAGAAAACTTGGAGTCTGCACAATATATACGTGGAGAAAACTTGGAGTTAATTAACTGGCCGTTGTCTTCTATAACGGGTAGGAGAAAAAACAATAAAACAAAATGAAGATAACGGTAAAAGTATTGCGTTTATGATTAAAGAACAAAATATAGTGGAAAATCTTGGACTTTATTATCTGGGCGTTGTCTTCTATAATGGGCAGAAGGAAAAACAATAAAACAAAGTGAAGATTAAATTAAAAGATTATTGACGTCTATAATGGACTGCTTTGCACCTGTAAGAGTTGTATATCCAGAAAGCTTATGCGGCCATTCCCTTTAAAGATCATAATTTTAGCTAGGGGTGATGTTAGGATGGTCATAATTTTAGCTAGGGGTGATGTTAGGAATATATTACAAATTTTATTGCAAATATCTTACAAACTGATGTTTCAAAAAAAAAAAAAACCTTATGCCTCACAAATCACAATAACTAATTCAAAAACTCATCATATATTATCTTGTTGAAGTGGCACCAATAACATTTATCACAAATCACATTTATTGCAACATTAGTTTGTAAATATTTTGTAGTAAAATTTGTATGAACAAGGATAAAAGTGATTGACCCAGGTGTCATATTGCCAATGGCCTAAAGGATATTAACAAATCAGAAATTGCCAGCTAGATTAAAAAGTTACTGTCAAAATTTTTTTAGATAATTAACTAGCCAATTGTTACTGAAAGCAAGCCATTTAAGTTTAATTGTAATTAGACATGATTAACATCTGAAAACTGGTAACAATTTACATTTAAGTGGGATTAATCTTATACTAACATCTGAAGACATCCATACCAAGGTACCAACCCCTCTAATCATTACTTGATGCCTACTATAAATTAAAAGGCTTAGAAGATTTTGCGGCCCTATATACTGCAAACATGTACATTTAGTCTCACAGTCAATGACATCCCACAATTTGGCTTCAACTACAAGACAGAAAGAAAAACCACTATGGACCTTAGACATCGTTTCAACCACAATTAAAAGCCAGATCAGTGCTCAAATTTGCAAGAAGATGAAAACCACACTCATCATTGAGCAGCAAAGTGATGGGACATTCAAAACACTGAATGGGAAAGGAATGATTCAATTTCAAATTCCTGGTTTTTAACTATTTAACTCAATGGTAAAACACAAGCTGTCACTAAAATCATCAGATAAATAAAAGAGAGAGGGGGGGGGGGGGGGGGGGAGGGGGGGGGGACCTCATCTGAAGATGTGAAATAAGCTTGTAAACTCTCTATGAACTCAGTTATATGCTAGGACAAAGAGAATGGAACAATTTTATTTTCATTACGCGCGCATACAATTTTACAAATTTATGCCACCAGCCAAGACATCTTCTCCACTAGAGAACTTCCCAGCAATGATACCATTAAAGCAACGGCATGCTCCCAATAGAGTTTGCTCCATCACAAGGATTTGCAGCAATACATAATTTACCGAGTACTTACATCAGCAGAGGCAGAATTTTTACCCCAGTTGAAATATTTAAATGATACTCATGCTGAAAGTCTAAGGGAATGGAGAAAATTTAAAGACCAAATTCAACTACTACACATGTCACATATGGACCTCTTTTGCCCAACAATCCAATAAATTTTTTGATGATTTATAAAATCCTCAGAAGATACACTGGTTTAATTGGGTTAATTAGTTCTGATCCATTGTCGAGCAAGGTCATTATGATTCAGGAAGCAATCCGTGAAGTCCAAGGTACAATAGCACATGTATTTAAAAGGAAAAGTCTAAGCCATAGTGTAGACAAAAGTACAGGGAAAAAATAAGCCAAGAATTTAATATTCTGACACACATAAACAAAATAAAAAATAAAAATAGGAGGGTCAGGGGTGCCCAAAATTTTCATACTTGTGTGCGTTTGCCATCAACTTTTTCTTTTAGGTTTTTTAGCTTATTTACTTATGTAAAACATTTTAAAACCTCCATTTTTATAGGTACGGATATACTTTAACCAACTTTCAGCAAAGTACCCTGCCCCAAAATGGTCCCAATACTTTAATTTCATTAAATATCAAGAGACTGTTGAGGTATATTTTTCTTTCTAAAATTACTTGAGAAAAACGTAGGAACAAAAAAGAAAAGTGTATACAACTGAAACAATGCTTAAGTTTAATGAGAAGTGCTATATCCCCAACATTTTCACAACACTTTCACAATAAATCATAGGTGATAAGTTGTTATTAGTTTTAATTTGAACTCTACAACTAAAATTACATTTTTGCCCACCAATAATAACCTGTAACAACCTGTCACTTAGAATTTGTTATGAAAATGTTGTGGACATTGCATCTCTCAAGTTTAATACAGAAAAATAGCATAGTTTGTGATTCTGATCCTATTCATAAAATTAAAAAATAAATAAATAAATAAAATATTTTTTTTTAAAGCAAATGAAAGCAGTTGCAGGGGGTAATAGGAAAAAATAACATCTGCAGTTGAAAATGAGCATATGAATCTCCCTCCAGTGAAAATTGTGGGAGCACTTAAGATATTCCTCTGTATTGTATAAGATTTGGGGAACTTCACAAAATGGTCAGGTAATTTCGCTGTCAAGAGCTATTCTTTCTACACAAATTATTGGCAAATAGCAAAAAAGAACCAACAAGAACTAAAAGCAGATGTACCTGGTGGTGTCTGCCATTGGATTTGAACCCTCCTGCACTTCTCCCATAAGGGCTCCTTTGAATCCATTCTCGACTTTGGATCAAGAGGAGCTTCCACCTTATTAGAAATTTTAGACGGGAGGATAACAGGTTTCTTTTGTTCCTCAATATTAGGCCGAACAGGAACTTTATATACTGGATTCAAAGTGCTGGCCTGAGTAGTTGAAGGTTTGTTCAAACCTTCAGTTTTTGATTCTTTACTTTCATTTGAAGAACCATTTTTCCCATACTTAGTCTGCATAAATTGAGCACGCATCTTTGCCTTTTGGATATCATCAGCAGACATTGGACGCCCTTGATTCACAGGTGCTGATCTTGTGGCCTGCGTGCTTCTGCCTGCCATTTTTTGGCCTGGCTGTTCCACCAACTGAACTTTTCTGCGTTCTCTGGTTTCTGTTACCAGCTAAGGATATAAACTCTAATTCTTCCATAAATACAAAAACTGCATATGCAACATTCAAGTGCTTCTCTCACTTTTTCTTTTTTAATTTTTTTGGGGGGGTGACATTAAGACAGAAACATTACAGAATACAAGAAAAAGCATAGAGGATTTTTTCCAGTCTTTTAATTTAGGATATTGATTACAGTCAAATCGCAGGGGTAAGATTGATTTCTCAAATTTTGAAACATCAAATGGAATATAATCACAGTTTGTCCAGCATCACAACCATCTGGCAAGTTGAAATACATAGAGGCAGCTTCTTTAAGTGTCATAGGGAAGAAATCGAGTGGAAAGGGGAAACATTTCTTTTCTTAACCAATTTAGATGAAATTATTAAATGAATCCCCACATTGGCCTTTGCAGCCAAGTGAACCCTCCTTTTGCAGGTGGAGATGAGTTGTATCCATTATAGGTATTGGGGATTGTGAACTAGGGGTTGTGAGGGAATCTGTAGCCAATAATTTAGCAATCCAATCCACCACTTCTTCTCCAACATGAACTAATTAAACGGTAATCACTTTCATCAAATTGAGGTTACTACAGATTAGTATAGAACTAAAATTGCTACTTTATACTTTTGTGCTGCTTGGATATAGGAAGGTAACCCAAAAAAAAAATTACACAAGAATAAAACTTTTGAACTTGATTTTCTGTTTTTCCTCTTTCTTCAAAAACTTCCAGACTGGATTTTGTCCAAATGATAAATGTGAATCCCTCTTTCCCTTTAAAGAGTTGAAGTGCAAAACATTTATTGGCAACACCATAAGATTTGACAATAAATAATCAATTTCACAATCTAAATGTCCACCTTTTTTTTTGGAGAAGAGAGGGGGGGGGGGGGGGGGCATTTGAATCAAATGCACCTTGTGATTGCCAAAATTGACAGATTAATAACCAGCTATTACCTAAAACCTCTAAAACCAAGAAAATTATCTAACAACCCTTCTTATCAACATAACTTTAGTTAATTCACATTCTTTTGAGAGTATACTCACAAAAAGGAGAAATCTCCAAGAACGTAGATAACTGCTGTACTAGCAATTATATAAACATTATTACTTCTCCAAAACAAAAACTAAAAAAACTAACAATTATATAAACAAGTTCTACAAGGGCTTCAAACGTCAAGGTTTCATCAGAAGTTGAATATATCTTTAGAGATGAAGTTTGGACATAATTGGTGAGGAAGCAAGAGTCTTGTGTAGCTCAACTAGCACTTCCTATTATTTCCAACATCAAGGTTTCATCAAAACTTAAATAAAACATCTTTGGAGATGAAGTTTGGACATAATTGGTGAGGAAACCAAGTGTCTTGTAGCTCAACTAGCACTCCCTAGTATTTCCAACGAAGATGTCCAAGATTTCAAATCCCCATCCCCCATTGTAACTATCAAAAAACATAATTGGTGAGGAATATAGTGTAGGTGGTGCATATATGGACCAGACAGTCACTGAACCAGTGTATATGGACCAAGAGTTTCAAATGTAAGTAAATAAAACTATCCAAGGTTTTTTTAGCAAATCCTCCAACCATCAAAGGAGAAATAAATAACATATAATCAATAGCAGAAAATGTATTCAAATTACATTTCCACAGGATTAATATGCCCTTGATTAATCCCTGTTGCCAATATTATAGATGATACAATAATACAAACATTTCGATTAAGAATGCACCAAGATAAGTATTACTAGATATCCTTGTGTTTGGGGACAACCTGGATTAAAAGTCAATACTGATGAGAGATTTCATTCCTAAACTGATGAGTTTCTTTGTCCACTATTCTTTTATAAGCCTTCAAAAGCTGTAAAAAGTCCCTTTTTTTAAATTAAAATATTGAAGAAAAAAATCAAAAAGAAAACAAAATAACAATCCAAAGGATACGGGAAGAAACACCTAGGATCTGCTTCCTATTTGAATCATCTGAAGATGCTGTTAATAGTTTCAGTGCTTGTGGAGGGTCCAATTTCCTGAAAGAAAATTTAAGCTTAATACCTCCAAACTACCGGCGGGGGGTTGCGGGGGTCAATCAGCTAAATTACATCAGAATAGAAAATATATCTGCACCTTAAATTCTCTGAATTTCCGTACAAAGGAGCAAGAATGTCTTCCTGTACAGCAAGAAGGGAAAATTTGAAACACCACATAACATAAACCCTCTTTTAGCATATACATAAAATAAAGTGCTTACAGGAATTTTCATATTGGACTGCCATGATTCTTCCTCCATAATATCCCCAATACTGCCAAAAAAAATTTAGTACAATTATTGGATACTGATTTCACAAATCTTGCAAGTGTAGGAGGTAAAGACATGCACTTGCCTCTGCTTCAGCATCATGTCATTTTGTATATCACTAGGAGATTTCATGCCATTAGGTTTCTTCATTGCTTGGCTTCTTGCTAATAATTTGCTCCATCTTGACAACAAAACCCTTGCCCTGTTTGATATGTCTGATCTTCAAATCAGATAAATGAGATTCAAAAATATTACAAGGAGCAAAAAGAAATACGGCAAAAGCACCCCACCCCCCCCCCCCCGCCCCCAAAAAAAAAAATCAATTAATAGATCAAACAAGTTAAATTATTTACATAAAAAAAGGGCAAAATTAACACTTTCAAATGATATTGTTGGCATTAAGTATCTCAACTACATTGTTTGAGCATTAACAAAACCTGAGTTTAACATAGAAAGGAAGACAAAATTCAATAATTCCTATGCTCGACTTGATATCTATTCCAATCCGCAAAGTAACAATCGTATCAAGAGCAAATCACCAATTAAGCATCAAACTTGATATTTAACCCATCAATTTATAGTTTAACCATACAAGGTGAGCAAAAATGAGAGAGAGACGGAGAGAGAAAATGCAAAGTGACAAGGCACAAGAACACACCTGATGTCCTGTAAAACCGCAGCCTGTTAACACTCTGCAGTATGGCTGACATATGTACAGGAAGAGCTTTATGCAAAGGCAAATGACAAAGAACCTAGAAAACAAATTAACCATTAAAATCTTAAGCAATGCATATAAAGCAGGTATTTAGTAAATACCAGCATAAAATCTGCATGTACCTTAAGAATTACAAGAAGAACACTTGTTTGTTCTTCAATAGCTGCTTGACTCAACCATGTTGCTAAAATCATAACACCACCTTTAGTTAAAAACCTGCAAAACAAGGTAGAGGATGGCTAAATCAAGCAAGGAAGACAAAAACACAAGAAGAAGCTACCAACCTCAAAAAGTTATTTGACAAGTACCAACATAATACTGATGAATTTTGTATCTGCAATATCCACTCCATCAGTTTCACTTGCCCAGAAAATGTTTCTTCTTTCCGCATGAAATTAAATATATTTTCAACAAAATGTTTGTCTTCGTCATCCAAGCCAGGTAAAGCTTCATCCTGTGTTGAGCAGGATGGTGCTTCTTCAACACTAGCAGGACCAACAGAGTTTAATGGAACTGGATCAATAGGCATCATAGGGTCAGAGCTTATTAGGGCACCATCATGTAGTTCTTTACATGCACTGGATCTCATGGCCTTCTCCCTTGANTTTCACAAACTAGAATGCTAAAAACAAACAGCCAACAAACCATACTTGACAATTCAAGAAAGGTGACAGCATTGTGCAAGATAATCATACCACTCCTGTCAATATTCTGTATTTATAAAAGGGTTATACTCACATGAAAGAATTAGCATTTGAATCAAATGCACCTTGTGATTGCCAAAAATTGACAGATTAATAACCAGCTATTACCTAAAACCTCTAAAACCAAGAAAATTATCTAACAACCCTTCTTATCAACATAACTTTAGTTAATTCACATTCTTTTGAGAGTATACTCACAAAAAGGAGAAATCTCCAAGAACGTAGATAACTGCTGTACTAGCAATTATATAAACATTATTACTTCTCCAAAACAAAAACTAAAAAAACTAACAATTATATAAACAAGTTCTACAAGGGCTTCAAACGTCAAGGTTTCATCAGAAGTTGAATATATCTTTAGAGATGAAGTTTGGACATAATTGGTGAGGAAGCAAGAGTCTTGTGTAGCTCAACTAGCACTTCCTATTATTTCCAACATCAAGGTTTCATCAAAACTTAAATAAAACATCTTTGGAGATGAAGTTTGGACATAATTGGTGAGGAAACCAAGTGTCTTGTAGCTCAACTAGCACTCCCTAGTATTTCCAACGAAGATGTCCAAGATTTCAAATCCCCATCCCCCATTGTAACTATCAAAAAACATAATTGGTGAGGAATATAGTGTAGGTGGTGCATATATGGACCAGACAGTCACTGAACCAGTGTATATGGACCAAGAGTTTCAAATGTAAGTAAATAAAACTATCCAAGGTTTTTTTAGCAAATCCTCCAACCATCAAAGGAGAAATAAATAACATATAATCAATAGCAGAAAATGTATTCAAATTACATTTCCACAGGATTAATATGCCCTTGATTAATCCCTGTTGCCAATATTATAGATGATACAATAATACAAACATTTCGATTAAGAATGCACCAAGATAAGTATTACTAGATATCCTTGTGTTTGGGGACAACCTGGATTAAAAGTCAATACTGATGAGAGATTTCATTCCTAAACTGATGAGTTTCTTTGTCCACTATTCTTTTATAAGCCTTCAAAAGCTGTAAAAAGTCCCTTTTTTTTAAATTAAAATATTGAAGAAAAAAATCAAAAAGAAAACAAAATAACAATCCAAAGGATACGGGAAGAAACACCTAGGATCTGCTTCCTATTTGAATCATCTGAAGATGCTGTTAATAGTTTCAGTGCTTGTGGAGGGTCCAATTTCCTGAAAGAAAATTTAAGCTTAATACCTCCAAACTACCGGCGGGGGGTTGCGGGGGTCAATCAGCTAAATTACATCAGAATAGAAAATATATCTGCACCTTAAATTCTCTGAATTTCCGTACAAAGGAGCAAGAATGTCTTCCTGTACAGCAAGAAGGGAAAATTTGAAACACCACATAACATAAACCCTCTTTTAGCATATACATAAAATAAAGTGCTTACAGGAATTTTCATATTGGACTGCCATGATTCTTCCTCCATAATATCCCCAATACTGCCAAAAAAAATTTAGTACAATTATTGGATACTGATTTCACAAATCTTGCAAGTGTAGGAGGTAAAGACATGCACTTGCCTCTGCTTCAGCATCATGTCATTTTGTATATCACTAGGAGATTTCATGCCATTAGGTTTCTTCATTGCTTGGCTTCTTGCTAATAATTTGCTCCATCTTGACAACAAAACCCTTGCCCTGTTTGATATGTCTGATCTTCAAATCAGATAAATGAGATTCAACTGGATCTCATGGCCTTCTCCCTTGACAACCGGACTAGTTTCCTTACTCTTGTACGTTGACTAGCAAAAAAATCACGAACCTATAAATCAATACAACACCAAGGCGTAAGAATTAACCAATCCAGATGAATGAATTGAAATGCTAAAATCAGATTTTGCAATCATAAAGAAATCATTACATCTGCATCTTTAAAGATGATTACATGGGAAATGAAAATGTCCAGTTAGGACAAAACAAAAGAAGAAACAATTAGTGAAGAAAGACGCCATTAGTACAGCTTTATTTATTAACATCAATTTATTACCCAAGTTCAGGAAGGGCATAAAGGTTATTCGCACATTTTGTTTTCAAAGCATTTAAAAGAAGGAGGGAGACAATAAGAACTAAAAAACCTGTGTGACTGTAACGCCGAAAAGAGCACTGATCTCACGAGATTCCTTCTTACTAATAGCATCTTTAATGGAAAAAACTGATTGCATATACTTTACAGCCTTAGGATTGAGCAAATCTCTAGGCCTTTTTCCTGCAAGATCAACAATTTAGTTAGAGAGAGACCACGTGTGGGCCAAGACACAAATGACTTTTAGAGCCCATTTAGTTCATCTTGAAAACAACAACCACCTACTCAAAGAACAATACATATTGAAAAACTTAAAATATGGTTTTAACCCGTTGATGAATAAATGAGCACAAAAATATCCATTACAATTCATTTAATTTGTCTATTAAAAAACTAGCCTACAATTAGTGACAAATAATACATTTTAAAATACTTGAAATATGCTTTAGAGCCTTTATCTATGAAGAAGTAAAAATATAAAGAACAAAGAAAAGACATGAGATTTACAAAGGCAGAAAATTCATTGTTGCTTGAAAAAGATCTACATTTTGGTAATATCATAATTAAAACAACTGAAAAATGTAACTCGTTCCTGACTTAAAAGAGAAAATAGACAAAAACCAACAAGCATACTTAAGAAATAGATTTGTGTGTTTGTATGCGTGTTCATATATATATATATATATATATACACACACACGTAGACCCTCACCAAAACATTTGTAAAATGGCAAGTACAAGAGTTAGGTCAAAATTAGGGATACATTCTGGGAATGTCTGCCTTTACATTCCAAAGAATATCACAAGAATCACAACCATCACGCCCCAATTATCAATCCCACAACCCCATTACTTACCAATTTTTATCGACAAAGCACCAGCAGCCTGCAAAATTGAATAAACCCAAAAATGGAATTAAAATCACTGTAATGTTGAAATTACAAAGAGCTCTAATTGCAGCTTAAAATGTATTAAACCATAGCTCATAATCCATAATACAAAACTGAAACTTTGAATAGCATCTAAAAAAAGCTTCAATAAATGGTAAGCTAACTAGAAACACATTCTCATTGAGTAATAGTTTGTGAAGTTAAATGTAAATTACAAAGAAACCGTAATTCCACTTGAAAAGTTTCTTTTCTTGGGAAACAAACAGAACAAGAAACGAAAATTCGAAACGAGAACGCACCATCTCTTGGGAGAGAGGATTGACGCCGGTGAGCTTGCACTGAGTGACGACGATTCTTTGGAGGTCGTCGATCTGATTGTGGAAGAGCTCCCTCTGCGAGTCGACGAACCTGGTGAAGGAGTCGACGGAGGTCCCAATCTCTAGCTCCGAGAAGTCGTCCCTCGAGACCTCCATTGTCGACCTCGAAGCTAGGGTTTCGGAAGCTCAACGTGGCAGAACTGTACGGACAAAGCATTTAAGGATCTGAAAACCAAGGATTTTTTTTTCCCCCCTCTTTTATATTTTTTTGTTTTTAATCTTAAGCTGTAGAACTATAAAGTTAGGGTTAGGGTAATTTCAATTTTTCAGAGAGTGAGAGAGAGAGAGGGGTTGCGAATTTGGTAAGAGCGAAGCAGGAAAGTAGAGCCCAGCCTCGCACGTGGATAAATTTCCACACGCGACCGCTAACTAACGTTGGCGGGTTCTTTATCCTGGTTTCCTGGTTTCGGGTCAATGATTCATGTCATGGTTAAATACTGTAAAAATAAATAAATAACTTATATATTAAATAAAATTTTCAAAATTTTTTGTAGATATTTTTGGACACATAACTTTTGTTTATTGAACACCTTACTCTCTCCTTTGTGTGTGTGTGTTTGTTTCTCAAAAAAAAAAACTTTTGTTTATTGAATTTTGGTACAAGATGACGTTGTATTATTTGATACAATTTTTTTTTTCCCTAAATAGACCAGACCGAACAATAGGTATATATTTTAATTAATCAAAATTTAATATGTAGGGTTTTCTTTGCTTTCTCTATGATTTTGTAATGTTATGTATTTGGAGTTTAAGTGTTATTTATTATATAGCCTATAATGAAGGTCACCTAGGATCTTTTATTATTATTATTATTCTCATCAAGATGCTCATGGTTTGAATCTCCTTCTGTCACTTATCACAAGACTGTTGTTTGTAAGGCATTATTCGAAGTATGCGGCGGTGTTTATATTTCCTTAATTAATTTGCTGAGCGCATAACTACATACAATATGTATTAACATAAGCCCTCTCACGATTACAATTAGGGGTGTGCAGTCAACCTGTTAATCTGCCAAAATTGACCTAATCCAACTCAATTTGTTGGGTTTGGTCAATTTTTAGGGATTGGTGGGTTGGATTGGATTGTCAAATAATAAATTTTATGATGGCTTAGGCTGAGTATGCGTCAACGGATTTACAAATCCACTTAATCAAACCCGACTCACATATATTCAATATATATTTAAAAGATATATTATATAATTTTATTATTTATTTTTTTTTGTTTGTCAACTGTGTTGGGATAGAACTATATGATATCCTATTAACTTTGAAGCACTAATGAAATAGTTTGTATTAGTTTGGTGCTATACTCAAGTTTATTAGGTTATAAATTTACTCTTATTTGTAGTTATAATGCTCAATTAAAAAATAATTTTGTCCAACTCATGAGTTTAATTCGATCCAAGAGGGTTGGTTTGGATTTTTTTCAACCCAACCATGGTGGATCGAATTAGCAAAAGCCTTCAACACAGCCCATATGCACACCCTTAAATTTAAAGTCAACAACTTTATAACAAGTATCGTGAAGTGTTTGAGGAATACATGTTCGACAAGTATCGTAACTTTTTCTCTTATCTTTTTTAGACTATTTACTTATATGCAGTACAACTTTTAAAGCTTTAGTTATAAATTTTTCTAGTTATAATTATAGTTTAAGTGATTTTCAACAAATTGACAAATTAGGTTGCATCTGGATAGCTTATATTAGACAACTTCTTATACTATTTAGCTTATTTCACTACTATTCATAAGTCCCATTATATTTTTTTGGTATTATTTACAGGTTTCATTATATTATTTCAATTAACTTTTAACTTTTTTTTACAGTATTTTTAGCTTTATCTACAATACTTTCAGCAAAAAAAATTTAGTTTCAGCTAAATAAACTGTTTTCAAAAGACCCATAATAAAGTTCTCATCTAAACACAGACTTATTAGTTTCCCAAGGTGTAGAGTTGTAGGTTGTTGTGTGTGGCTCAGACTCTATTACAACTATAATGGTCAATATATATATATATATATATATATAAACTTCACACACATATATAGTTTGACCTCTGATTGTAATTCTAATGTTATGGTTTGAGGAAGGATCGTGTTGAAGGTTTTGCTCAGTTGAGAGTTCATAGTCATCCTCAAAATTTTGGGACTAAAGTTTTGTTGTTGTCGTCATTGTACATATGGTTTAAGGTGGTTCTTTTGGTTCTCAATATGGTTTTTATACCGAGTGCGTATTAGACATGAAGCATAACCAGATTCTGTTAGATGCAAACAACAGAAAAAGTAGAAAGAAAAAACATCAAAAACACTCGCACACATAGGGAAACAAGTTGGACTAGCTGCTTCCGTGGTCTGGTTTGTTACAAGTCCCTCTAAAATGGGAAATTAATTGGCTATTTATTATGACATTCACTTTAGGCTACATTCCTTACAATATTTCATATGACTCCCTTACAAGCCTTCTGCTTCAAAGTCACTTCGGTCATGTAAGAATGTATTTATTTCTTTCAAATCCAGGTTTATACCAAGAGGTAAAAGGTAATGCTAGAGATTCTGTAATTACTCTTGTAAATTTATTGCTACTTGAAGCCGGATTTCTGTTAAGATTTTACATCTTGTCTTCCATAGCAGCTAGCTCATTAACCAATTGATGTGAACCAGCAGATTGATAAATTAAGAAGATGAGGGAGAGCAGATTGACAGAGTTTTTTTTTTAAAGAGTTTTAATCTATGGCATCTACTCCTGATGATAGTTTTTTTATCACCAGACCAAGACACCAATTAGTTTTTGGTGTAGGCGGAGATTAAACCCCTAGATCTCTTATACAACCTGTTGATGTGGGCCCGTGTGTGTGGCTTGAATTGCCACAAGCCCAAGTCAAGTAGTATTAGGAAACCGAATTCAACTATGAATGCATCTCCTAGTAATAGCCGACCTATACTATATATAAATATATATATTAGATTTGAGATGAAGCAGAAGCCGTGTGAGTGAGAGAATTAGAGAATTCCTAAAAACCTAGCAGCAGCCACATAAGAAGAAGAACGGTGTTTTCTTGTCTTGTGGGTGAGAGAGAGTTAGGGTGTATTGGGATTTGGGTTTCTTGAGAGTGTTTTTATGCACTATTGTATGTTCCTATTTTTATAGTGAAGTTTCTCTGTCGTCCTCGTGAAGATAGGCAGTTTCTCGAACCACATAAATTCTAGTATTCTTTGTGTGCGCTTATTATTTAATTTCCGCTTATTTACTGTTATTGATTAGAGTCTTAGAGTGCTATCTACACAATACAATCATAAAAAACTTTATCAGCTGAACTGACTGTTTTTGTTAAAGAATGTTATGGATATGTTTGTTGAAATTGGAATGGATGGATGGAGCCTATGTACAGGATTTTGAAGCACATATGCTTCCAAACTTTGGTGCTTATAATTATTCTCATAAAGCATCAAACTGGGTTGTGAATGATTCTTGTCGTGATTACATGTTGAAAGCAAGTTTATATGCCTAGGATACGGGCACGAAAACCAACCCAGCAATTTTTGAAAAAGTTAGACAAATAGACAACGGGGATATATATATTAATTATTAAATATATTTTTTAATTTATATTTTCATATATACAGTTAAGTATTTATTTTTTCATATAATATTAAACACATATCAATTTAGAAGAAATAATTAATATTTTATTTCTATATATTATTAATCATTTACAGTTTTATTTTTTAATATCGAAATAAAAGTAATAATGCATAATAAATCAAATTCATTACTATTAGAAGATGTTCAAAAATTAGAATACAAATCAAGGATAAAAATATTTATTAATTTTAAAATAGAATATTATTATTCAGAGCATGAATGTTCTCTTTGTTTTGTGAAAAGATATATGATTCATTTTATTCTCGAGTCTCAATTGTGTCCTTTTTTTTTTAATGACACAATTAAGGCACGTATGCAGAAATGTTCAAGGAGTGTTAAGTGTCCAACACCCTAAGAGTTCATTTGGTTGGAGGGGTGAAAAAGTTGAATGATAGAAAATTATGGGAAGATAGAAAAATTTTAATTTTTCTCATTTTTGTTTATTTGGGAGTGAAAAAGTGGAATGATGGAAAAAATAAGTTTGTATAAATTTACTCTTATATCCTTGTTAAAAAATAATGCATAAGTAAAACAAAAAAGTGACAAACAACCAAAAAAAAAATCATCCAAATTTATTAAAAAATAAAAATCTTATCTACAAAAAAATCACTTCTAGTTAAACAAGAGGGAAAAAAAAAAAACGTCCAGGAGGAAGGAGGAAATCAAAAGAAAATAAAAAAGAAAAAGGAAAAAAGAAAAGAAAAAGCAACGTCCAGTAGAAAAAAAAGAAAAAAAAAGGCATACTACCTAGACAAAACTCATAGGCATTTTGGTCAAATTAATAAATCAAACTCCCTCAACAGTTTTCTCCTTGTTTCAGGGAGAAAACTTTCCGGTGAAGTGATGGACCAGGAAAAAAGCACCCCAGGCTCCATTTTTTTTTCCTCTCTCTCTCCCAACCAAACGCACTTTAAAAAGTTTTCCCTCATAATTTTTTCTCATTTTTTTTCCATCCTCCCTAAAACAAATACTTCCTAAGTCTATGCACACATTATTTCTTTATGATAGTGTGATTTATGTTGATAATCTTTGTGATTCTAACATCTGCGTCTCATTAATTTGTAAAGGCTAAGATGTGCTTGAGAGCGGAGATGGATAGAGTTTCTCATCATCTGCATGAAAGCAGTGAGCAGAAGTTGGTGGAGGTTTTTTTTTTTTTTGGGGGGCTGAATTGGTGGACGTTAGTTAATATTTGTGTATTACATAATAAAGTATATAAAATACTTGAGTAGTTTGCTTCTTGGTTTGTGTGCCATATGAACCAGTGATATTTAGGACCTGTTTAGTTTGTATTTTTAAACAACATTTTTTAGTTTTTAAACAGTATTTTGCGCTTTTTAACACATTTTTTCACCCACACGTATTTTAAAAAATTATAAACAACAATTTTCAAACTACTCTACTAAACACCCCCTTAATTGAACAATGTTAGGGGCAATTTTTTTCGTACTCTATTTGGGAACTTGTTGAGGTTGCAATTCGTGACTAGTGTAATACCAGTTCTACACGGATCAAACTTTAATGCTACTTTTATTCTACATTAATCACAATGTTATTTGGTCTTCAATTATATCAATTCCAGACAAAAAATAAATAAAAGGGAAAACAAGTAAATAAAAAATAGTTTGATATAAGTTGGTAAACATATGATATATATTATTTGTTCTATTTCTGTCCATTTGGTCCAAGACAACTAACTACATTTTCAATGTCCAATGAAACTTCTATATTTCTTTAATTAATAATTTTTTAATAATAATTTTATATAATTTTCAACTAGTTTATTATTCAAAATATTCAGTCAATAATTGAAATTCAGCGTGAAATGAATTTACTCCATCGCGTATCAAAAAAGGAAAGAAACTACACCATCATATCCATAATTTCAAAAAATGCACTCCTCCTTAAAAAGACAATGCAAATGTATAAGTGTATATTGTATACATTGATCTTTTTTTTTTCTAAAGAATCAAATACATTGATCATCTTAATATTAGTATTAGTACATGTAAGCTTAATATATTTAGTTGTATATCGTGCTCTATGGTCACACTAACCAAAGGCATAACTTTTATTAGAAAGTTCAAAAAGACTAGAAAAATGTCAAAATGAACTCAGATCAGTTTAAGAAAACTGAGAATTATTTGTTGTAATAAGCTGAAAATTATTTGGACTCAAACTTGGCATGAGACTTGAGCCAATGGCCTAATATATCTCATTAATCATTTTTGAAAAATAAAATAAAATAAAATCCTTACCAAACCATGGAAAAGCTAGAAAATGAAGTTTGAAGAACATTGAAGTCTGAACTATATCAAAGATTCAAAGTATCAAATATATGTAATGATAAGCATTAGTAACATTATTATGCAAATTTGGAAAAATGTTTTGAAAATAATATGGTAAAAAATGGGAAGTTGATATTTAAGGAAAAGAAGATTATATTGTCTGAAAACATATCTAAACCATACTTATATATAAGAGTAAGATTTAGGTACAACATTTTGGTGTTGTTCCTTAGGTTTTCCTTTTAAGATTTTGTCATGTAAATTTTTTCACGTGGGATGAAAGTGTATTTTTTAGTTAAGTAACCACATGGCTGAATTTTAAGAAGATAACATAAGAAGCAACACCTAAAGTACTGTACTTAAGTTTTATTCTATATATAAAATACAAACATAATATAACGTTGTTTTTAGATTTTACCAATTGAGTTAACTGGTACTTACATTATTGTATTGACCAATTAAAAACTAATTATATATCAATCCTTAGATTAATAGTTCTCTACTCTAGATAAATTTAAATTCATTATTGACAATTTAAACACAAACACTTCCTAATATATTGCGTCTAAAGACAGTATCCAAACTTTACCATTAATCCATTATATAAAAGTACATTTTATATGGGACAAAATTTAGATAAATTAGGTTCTCCAATGATTCTTAATATATATATATATATATTCAAACACTTGTTTGCGTGAATCAATAAAAAAAAACATTTTTATATGTTTGAATTTTATTGGGGACATAATGTACTATCCTTCTTAATAAAACATAGTCATTACTTGTACATTATATATATATATATATATATATATTGCTGAATAGTTGTCTTTTATATCAGTACGTTGTACATGTAAATTTAATATCGTTTAGTTGTAATTCAGCAAAAAAAAAAAAAAAAATCGTTTAGTTGTATATCGTGCTATTAACACATACGTGACTTTATTTGCTATTAATCGATGTTGGGTCTATTCATTAAAAAAAAATGTTGGGCCTTAGCGTGACATCTTTTGTTCAATACTTGTGTAGTTCAAAGAGTTTAGAGTATTTCCATCAGTATATCTAAGTTTTTATATTGTTTGAACAAGAACAGTGATATTTAGTTTTTACCTACTTAGTTTTTCAAATACATTTTTCAACAAATTCTCTATTATTTTATCTATCTCATTTAAATATTATTTATACATTCATTCTTTATTCTTTTTTTATTCTTTTTTTAACAACTACACAACTTCTAACATTTTTTATTCAATAGCTAATTATTATAATAGAAAAAAACATTTGAAGTGTGAACAATAAATGCTACAGTGTTCTCTATTTGTAGAAAAGCACAGTAGCAATTTTAATATAAAAAATGGAGATGAAGAAGCTGTTGAAGTAGGTTTTTGGGGTGTTTCTCTCTAAAATTGTCTTTAAATAAGCCATTGGAGATGCTCTCAGTAGTTTTATAATGGCTGTTTTGCAATTACTCTTTTTGGTTCTTTAACCGAGATTCGTTGCAAATTAATTTTGAAAGGATGTTACATAGATTCAAAGGGGTAAAGTAAAAAAATAAAAAGAAAAAAAAGGGAGAAAGTGTGCTAAATATAAATTTTGAAAAGGCATATAATAATTCAATATTTTATATGTACTTACCCTTTTGCTTACATGCTAAGTAAACAAGATAAAAGTAACCTCTTTTTATATATATATATATATATATATATTATTATATATTTTTTTTTTTTTCTTACAAAAAAAAAAAAAAAGAAGAAAGAAATAAAGTGCCCCTTCTTGGGAAATGATATTTTTCATGCCAACTCGTAGTAAGAATTATATCTTCTTTCAATTTGTTGGATTGAAAGAAACTGTATTGATTCGAAGAACCAAAATTTATACACCTCTCACTCTTTATGGAACCCATAGTAAGAATTATAAATGACCTTTTTTGTTGTTGAATTGAAATAAAGTGCATTGATTCAAAGATATAAATAACCATGGTTGCTTTAGGGATATGGATATCATGTGACAATTTTCTATAGATAATGAATATTTCAAATTTTCATATTATTATAAAATTTTCCTAGGAAGAAAGACTACTATAAGTCATTAAAAAAATTTAAGCAGGTGCAAATAATATTATTTTGGAATATAATAAAATGACATAAAAAAATGTGAACAACATAATAAATATGTTCTTTCAAGGCCCCGAATTGATCCATAATTTTAGAATTAAACTCTAAGCGGTTGGCTGGTGATTTATAAGGTATCATGAGATCCCTAACTTGTGATATAGGATTTAAAACCCTATCCACAATCTTAAAGTCACTTTGAGGATTTTCTCTTTGTAATTATATGGTGTGTGTGATGTAAGGAGATTACGTACACCTAAAGAAATAGCTAGATGCTTAAAAAAATGTTAATCAAGGGTGTAAATAATATGATTTGAATAATTAGAGAATGATAAATAAATAAATTTCTAAATATAAAAAAAGAATGATAGGAAAAATAAATAAAAAAAGCGATTTGGTTAGTATATCCCTTTAGATCCATAATTGATTCCATCATTTTGGTATTAAATCCAAAGTGGTTGGTGATTTATAAGGCCACACGAGATCTTCAGGGTATTGGATTCAAAATCCTTAGCCAACATCTTGAGATCACCTTAAGAGATTACTCTTTGCAATTACTTGATATGCGTAGGACAAAGAAAAAAAAAAAACACACTTGTGAAAATAGTCAAGCACTTAAGTGCTTGAAATGCTTTAAACTCCCAAGCTAGCCAAAAAAAAAAAAAAAGCTTAATATACTAAGCAGTCATAAGCAATCCCATATTTTTGGAATTAATAGTTTTATTATTCTTAACAAGTAAAAGTATAAATTCACCGTGTTGGATTCACAAGTCACATGGTCTTACATCATATATCATATATATTACATTAAAGTTAAGGTAGAGGCAAAAATTCAATTAAAATTCAAATCATATTTTACTTGAAGTTTAATTTTACGTTTTGTATTCTTAAAAATAAAAATTGGCGCTAGAGGTGAGAATCACAATATTTTTATTTTCTTGAAATTAGTTTATAGAATTATAGTTTGACAGGTATATAATAATTGAAATAAATCTCACACTTACGACAACAAATCAAATTGCAAGAAAAAAAAAAAAACATATTCAAAAGAAGAAGAAAAACAAAAATGATTCTAAAAAAAAGAATGATTAAATCATTCTTTCAATAGTTTTGTTGTGCATTGCACAAAATTACAACTAATTTATAAATAAAATAATTTGATTGTTGTAACAAACTAACAATACACTTAAAAGGATGATCATATTCATACTTTAAAAAAAAAAAAATCATATTCATGAAATAATATACTATATAATACAAAATTTTCACAATCAATTAAATAAACATGAATCACTTCTAAAAAAAAAATTATATGAAATATGCGTGGATTATACAATACAAATCTTCTACCAAGGTCGGTGCAGCGAGATTTCCGTACAACTGGGCTACCTATCAGAATCAACGGCCCATAGTCACCCTCTCCACCACTACTGCACGATCCATCAAAGAAGCCCACGATTTGAACGGCACAGATTCCACGAGTGCCCACCACTACACATGCGTGTACAGAATTTATTATTCGACTAGAAGCACATTATACTATCCCCCCGTATGTTTCCTATATAATCAGAATTCTAAAAAAGCTTCCCATCGAAACCTTATATAAAATCAAACAGTGATTTTTCATTTATTTCTCTCGGAATCTTTTGTTTTTCTTCTTCTCTCTCTCTCTGGTTGTTAGGGTTTTTGCTGTAATCCTCGTCCGTACACACCAACCAAGAAACTCACAGGTATGTTCATCACGATAATCGATTTCTTCGACCTCTTAGTTCTAGCATTGTTTCCAATCGATCATTGTTTTTCGCTGTTCCAGCTCGTTTTTTTCTCGGTTCAGATTTTGTTTGGCTTCTGATCAATCGCATTCGAATTTCGAAGCGTTTTGGTACCGACTTCGTTAATTTTCATATTGCAAAATCCTTAGGTTTTATTTATTTATTTAATTTATTTTTGTAGTGAAATGATTTTGAAGAATTCGTTATATTTATTAGGAATTAGATTGAGCTGTTTTGGTATGATTTCCTTGTTTTTGGTTTTGGAAATACATCTTTGTATGTAAGTTTATTTGATTTTCTCTGCAACTGAGCAAAATTATTTGATAGTCTTTAGGATTAGGGTTTCACAACCTCACTCTCTTGAAGTCCGATGTAATTTTAGGTCAGACATTTGGCTTTCTGTGAATGTAAATTTTGTTTATTTATTTATCGCCGTTATAGGTTTTGTGATTAATTTTGGCTTTGATTGTAGATTTGAGAGTGTTTGCGTTTGCTACAATGGAGCGCAAGATTATTGAGTTGGACCAAGGTTGGGAGTATATGGAGAAGGGGATTATGAAGTTGAAGAGGATTCTGGAAGGGTTGCCGGAGCCTCCGTTCAGCTCGGAGGAGTACATGATGCTTTATACGTATCCTTGTTTTTAATTTTCTGATTGAGTTCGTGCATATGATATGATCTTTGTTTTTTTAACTTTTGTTATGTGAAGTTTTTGTGTTGGTGTGTTATTGCCTTAATTTCGAGCACAGAACTATCTACAACATGTGTACGCAGAAACCCCCCCACGATTACTCTCAACAGCTTTACGACAAGTATCGTGAGGCATTCGAGGAGTACATTACTAAGACGGTGAGGGATATTGTTGGAATAGGAGTTGTGAATTGTGATTGTTGCGAAACTAATTAATCCTTTGGTTGTATCACTTCTTGTCTTTCAATACTGTACTTGCTATTGGAGTCTATTTCATTTCTGTTTTCTTTACTTGATATCCTCCCTTTTTGGGTTTCATTTATTTATCAGGTGTTGCCGTCTCTAAAAGAGAAGCATGATGAATTCATGCTGAGGGAGCTGGTGAGAAGATGGTTAAACCACAAGGTTATGGTGAGGTGGCTGTCACGCTTCTTCCATTACCTTGATCGATATTTCATTGCAAGGAGGTCACTTCCTGCTCTTAATGAAGTTGGACTAACCTGCTTCCGTGATCTGGTTTGTTACAAGTCCCTCTAATGGAACCTTATTTGGCTATTTTATGAGGCTTACTTGTAGACAACATTTCTTACAACCTTTCATATGATTCCCTTATTTGGCTATTTTTTAAAATTCAGGTTTATCAAGAGGTAAAAGCTAATGCCAGAGATGCTGTAATTAATCTAGTAAGTTCATTGCTTCGATGCTGGATTCCTGTAAGTTTTACATATTGTCATTTGTAAGAGTTGGCTAATGAATTGTTGTGGACCATCAGATTGATAAAGAACGTGAAGGAGAGCAGATTGACAGAGCATTGTTGAAGAATGTTATCGATATCTTTGTCGAAATTGGAATGGGACAGATGGAGCTTTACGAACTGGATTTTGAACTACAGATGCTTCTAGACTCTGGTGCTTACTATTCTCGTAAAGCATCGAACTGGATCGTGGATGATTCTTGTCCTGATTACATGTTGAAGGCAAGTCTATGCATCCAATGTTTCTTTATTATAATGTTGTTTATGTTGATAACCTCTATGATTCTAACAACTATTATCTTATTCATTTGCATAGGCTGAGGAGTGCTTGAAAAGGGAGAGGGACAGGGTTTCTCATTATCTGCATATAAGCAGTGAGCAGAAATTGGTGGAGGTTAGTTAATGTTTACGAATATTATATGATAAATATTAGATCCTGGAATAGCTGGCATTTTTGTTTGTGATTTATGGAGTAGTGATATTTTATTTACCGACACTCCTGCTTCCAGAAAAAGATAATGTATGGAGTGGTGTTACTGTATATAGAAACAAATCAAATTGCAAGAAAAAAAAAAAAAACATATTCAAAAGAAGAAGAAAAACAAAAATGATTCTAAAAAAAAGAATGATTAAATCATTCTTTCAATAGTTTTGTTGTGCATTGCACAAAATTACAACTAATTTATAAATAAAATAATTTGATTGTTGTAACAAACTAACAATACACTTAAAAGGATGATCATATTCATACTTTAAAAAAAAAAAAATCATATTCATGAAATAATATACTATATAATACAAAATTTTCACAATCAATTAAATAAACATGAATCACTTCTAAAAAAAAAATTATATGAAATATGCGTGGATTATACAATACAAATCTTCTACCAAGGTCGGTGCAGCGAGATTTCCGTACAACTGGGCTACCTATCAGAATCAACGGCCCATAGTCACCCTCTCCACCACTACTGCACGATCCATCAAAGAAGCCCACGATTTGAACGGCACAGATTCCACGAGTGCCCACCACTACACATGCGTGTACAGAATTTATTATTCGACTAGAAGCACATTATACTATCCCCCCGTATGTTTCCTATATAATCAGAATTCTAAAAAAGCTTCCCATCGAAACCTTATATAAAATCAAACAGTGATTTTTCATTTATTTCTCTCGGAATCTTTTGTTTTTCTTCTTCTCTCTCTCTCTGGTTGTTAGGGTTTTTGCTGTAATCCTCGTCCGTACACACCAACCAAGAAACTCACAGGTATGTTCATCACGATAATCGATTTCTTCGACCTCTTAGTTCTAGCATTGTTTCCAATCGATCATTGTTTTTCGCTGTTCCAGCTCGTTTTTTTCTCGGTTCAGATTTTGTTTGGCTTCTGATCAATCGCATTCGAATTTCGAAGCGTTTTGGTACCGACTTCGTTAATTTTCATATTGCAAAATCCTTAGGTTTTATTTATTTATTTAATTTATTTTTGTAGTGAAATGATTTTGAAGAATTCGTTATATTTATTAGGAATTAGATTGAGCTGTTTTGGTATGATTTCCTTGTTTTTGGTTTTGGAAATACATCTTTGTATGTAAGTTTATTTGATTTTCTCTGCAACTGAGCAAAATTATTTGATAGTCTTTAGGATTAGGGTTTCACAACCTCACTCTCTTGAAGTCCGATGTAATTTTAGGTCAGACATTTGGCTTTCTGTGAATGTAAATTTTGTTTATTTATTTATCGCCGTTATAGGTTTTGTGATTAATTTTGGCTTTGATTGTAGATTTGAGAGTGTTTGCGTTTGCTACAATGGAGCGCAAGATTATTGAGTTGGACCAAGGTTGGGAGTATATGGAGAAGGGGATTATGAAGTTGAAGAGGATTCTGGAAGGGTTGCCGGAGCCTCCGTTCAGCTCGGAGGAGTACATGATGCTTTATACGTATCCTTGTTTTTAATTTTCTGATTGAGTTCGTGCATATGATATGATCTTTGTTTTTTTAACTTTTGTTATGTGAAGTTTTTGTGTTGGTGTGTTATTGCCTTAATTTCGAGCACAGAACTATCTACAACATGTGTACGCAGAAACCCCCCCACGATTACTCTCAACAGCTTTACGACAAGTATCGTGAGGCATTCGAGGAGTACATTACTAAGACGGTGAGGGATATTTTTGGAATTGGAGTTGTGAATTGTGATTGTTGCGAAACTAATTAATCCTTTGGTTGTATCACTTCTTGTCTTTCAATACTGTACTTGGTATTGGAGTCTATTTCATTTCTGTTTTCTTTACTTGATATCCTCCCTTTTTGGGTTTCATTTATTTATCAGGTGTTGCCGTCTCTAAAAGAGAAGCATGATGAATTCATGCTGAGGGAGCTGGTGAGAAGATGGTTAAACCACAAGGTTATGGTGAGGTGGCTGTCACGCTTCTTCCATTACCTTGATCGATATTTCATTGCAAGGAGGTCACTTCCTGCTCTTAATGAAGTTGGACTAACCTGCTTCCGTGATCTGGTTTGTTACAAGTCCCTCTAATGGAACCTTATTTGGCTATTTTATGAGGCTTACTTGTAGACAACATTTCTTACAACCTTTCATATGATTCCCTTATTTGGCTATTTTTTAAAATTCAGGTTTATCAAGAGGTAAAAGCTAATGCCAGAGATGCTGTAATTAATCTAGTAAGTTCATTGCTCCGATGCTGGATTCCTGTAAGTTTTACATATTGTCATTTGTAAGAGTTGGCTAATGAATTGTTGTGGACCATCAGATTGATAAAGAACGTGAAGGAGAGCAGATTGACAGAGCATTGTTGAAGAATGTTATCGATATCTTTGTCGAAATTGGAATGGGACAGATGGAGCTTTACGAACTGGATTTTGAACTACAGATGCTTCTAGACTCTGGTGCTTACTATTCTCGTAAAGCATCGAACTGGATCGTGGATGATTCTTGTCCTGATTACATGTTGAAGGCAAGTCTATGCATCCAATGTTTCTTTATTATAATGTTGTTTATGTTGATAACCTCTATGATTCTAACAACTATTATCTTATTCATTTGCATAGGCTGAGGAGTGCTTGAAAAGGGAGAGGGACAGGGTTTCTCATTATCTGCATATAAGCAGTGAGCAGAAATTGGTGGAGGTTAGTTAATGTTTACGAATATTATATGATAAATATTAGATCCTGGAATAGCTGGCATTTTTGTTTGTGATTTATGGAGTAGTGATATTTTATTTACCGACACTCCTGCTTCCAGAAAAAGATAATGTATGGAGTGGTGTTACTGTATATAGCGACACTTCTCCTTTGGGGGGAGGGGGAGGGGGAGATGACCTATGAAGCTGGTGTTATTCAATGAAAACACTAAGGCCTCAAATTGATTTGGTGACTTTTCATTTATCAATTTAAAAATATAAAAGAGGTAAGTTAAATGAAGGAGCAATATGAAATGCTTGGAAATG
Organism: Quercus suber; assembly: GCF_002906115.3. Classification (NCBI taxonomy): domain Eukaryota; kingdom Viridiplantae; phylum Streptophyta; class Magnoliopsida; order Fagales; family Fagaceae; genus Quercus; species Quercus suber. The sequence continues at coordinate 686,195 of NW_027069833.1, forward strand.
TTTATAAGTATGCATTTGTTATCTCTTCAAAAAGATGTCCTCCCAATGTTGAAATAATAATATAGAAATGAACCTGTGTGCAAAACAAATACCTCAGATAGAATGTTAGATATGGCACGATTTGTGACTATCCAAGTGCCCCCATATCTATATTGAAGTTTCTTTTTTTGGCTGTTTAAAGTGCCTAGGAAGGAAAATTCTACCAGCAGAAAGTACTTTCATCTCATTAGTTGGTAGTTATGATACATTACCATTACTTTCTGATGAAGATTATCTGCCACTGTTGTCTTTTTTATTTAAAGCTTCATGTTTGGTCTGTAGAAAGTGCAACATGAATTGTTGGTGGTATATTCACCGCAATTGCTCGAGAAGGAGCATTCTGGATGTCGTGCTTTGCTGAGAGATGATAAGGTACTTCTCTCTGAATCCTGTGCTAGGCAATATTCCTTTCTCTGTTTTTGTTTTGGAAATGTTATTTTTTTTGGTTTTTTGTTTTCCTTCTATTTTGTTATATCATTAAGGCTTTATATATTCTGTTTACCTTGCTGTTAAAGGTGGATGATCTTTCTAGAATGTATAGACTGTACCATAAAATCTCTAAGGGCCTGGATCCTGTTTCTAATATATTCAAGCAGGTAAGTTGTTTCCTGCTTACATTTATTTTTATAACCACAAGGACATGTAGATGCTCATTTGTTTATACATTAGTACTAATACTTTTTTGATGTTTTCCCTGTTGTAGCATGTTACTGCTGAAGGTACAGCCCTGGTGCAACAGGCTGAGGATGCTGCAAGTAGTCAGGTTAATCCTATTCTCTTTAAGTGCAGTTCTTTGTTCTTATTTTATTAAGAATTTTTTTTTTTCCTATAAAAGAAATTGCGTTTCTTGGCATAATGGCTGGCAAGTTTTGTATTCCTTTTACTATTTACTCAATGTGCAAATTGCCTGGTGCACATGTTGGTGGATATTCTTGGGGCTTATATTTGTATTAAACAGAGGATAATTCTACTAATGAAAGCTCCAATCTTCTATGTTGTTTTGTCTTCTTAGTAGAGTGAGGATGAATGGACTGAAATTGAGGCTCAATTATTGTATAAATTTTATTACAGATTTATTTTTGGCTTAAGTTGATTCATAATTTGTATTTTCCTGGTAATGTATGATATAACCAGTTTATGTATGTACGAATGAACAAACATTATTGTTGCTACTTTTTATGCTGCAAAATTGGGCACCTTGTATTCTAACAGAAATGCCATGCATTATCACAGATCTCAGGAACTCTCTAGTTGCAAATATCACTTTGCTCACTGGTCCCTCTGATTGGTTTAGGACTTAAGCATCTATGCCTTTTGAAACGATAGTTTAATTGGCTGAATTGTGTGTGTGTGTGTGTGTGTATATATTTATTTGAAGATAATATATTTGGCAGCGCTGGGAAAAGAATGAATGTCAAATAATAGGTTGCCATAGAGGCATGGAATTTTACAGTACATAATTGTTGTTGAATGTTCATTCTTCTAGAAGGTCCAACAGATCTTGGAACTAGAAAGCTTATGTTTATTCTTGTAGCCTGTATGTGTAGTTTGTTATGTGCAATTTGTTCTACCCACAAATGTGGGGTTGTTAAACAAATGTTTGCCACACAGCCCTGGAGTTCTACTGGACATACAGGTGCTGTTACGTTTTATTGTATAAGTGACACAAGTGCTGTTTCATTTGAATTATATATTTATTTTTTTGATTGGTAAGTTACTCAACACTCAATGAGTCTCAAACCATGACCTTACCCTCCACCTCATCGTTATAGAACGAGGAAGTGTCATTTGAGTTAGAGCTCACTGGCTACATTTAAGTTCTTTATTGAGTTTTAGATCTTGGATTAGAAATCTTATGTTCCTTTGTAGTTTATTGGAGAAATTTATTGATTTGTGTTATGCATAACTTCAAGTGCTTACAAAGCAAGTACGTAGAGAAAAGAAGAATAAGAGACCAATTATTGTAACATTGAATGAAATAACATGATTGGTGAGCAATGCTATATTTTCCTATCATGATTTTTGTTTTGCAGATTTTGTGGTGGTTCTTTTGGCATTTAATTATGATCCTGCATTGGTAGCATATGTTCATTATATTTTGTCATATGGTGCATAATGATTTTTTTTTTTTGGTTAGATTTATTGATACTAGTTGCTACTTTTAGAACAAAGTTTTTCTCCAAACTAAAATGATTTTTTTTTTTTGGTTAGATTTATTGATACTAGTTGCTACTTTTAGAACAAAGTTTTTCTCCAAACTAGTTTGGAGAGAAACCCTTCAAACTTCTCATATATTTCTTTTTTGGGTGTGAATTTTGAAAATAACCGTTGAATTTCATGTTCCTTATGTTCTTAACATACATATTAAATTTCGTTCAAATCGGATATTATTTACTATTTGATCAATTAACTTATTTTTTATATTCAACTTTAGATTACAAAAACTTGAAATTATAACATTTATTTGATGAAATAACAATTGATCTTTGATTTTCTTGAAATTTTGTAAGCATTATGGATGTAATAAGAACATACAATCTAACAATTAGATTTTCAAAATTCACATTCAATATAAATATATATGATGAGTTTGTAGGGTTTATCTCCAAACTTTGTTCCTAGTTTTATCATTTCATTTTTGTTATTGGTTTGGTTTCTCCTTCGCTGGTTATGGTGGGATAAGTTTTGTAAAATAAGTTGTTTTATCAGTTTTATAGTTGGAGTGTGTTTGGCTTTTGTTATTTTTTTCTATTTGCTTTTTGTCTCAGTATTTTTGCAAATAATCTAACTTTTAGCATTTAGGAAATAAGCTAGCTTTTAGCTTTTAGTCACCCTATGCAAATTAGCTACCGTAAATAAGCTGTTTCCAAACATACTCTTAACTCTGCTATTAGATTTTTGGCTTTCCATATCTGTTTCTTATTTCTTAATTTTGGTTCTTATTCTTAATTACCATGTTTCTACAGGTTGCAAATGGGGCTGGTGTGCAGGAACAGGTAATTCTTCGACCTACACATTTTGAATTTTTATGAATGGTAAGGGAGGTTAAAGATTGATTTAATTCTGTGGCCTTCAGGTCCTCGTCCGAAAAATAATTGAGCTGCACGATAAGTATATGGCATATGTGAATGATTGCTTTTTGAACCACAGTTTGTTTCACAAGGTATGTGCTGAAAAATACTAGTTTGTTAGATTGTCTTGTTACTCTCTGTCTTCTTCTAAACTATTAATCTTTTTGAGTGTTCAATAGGCCCTGAAGGAGGCTTTTGAGGTATTTTGCAACAAAACTGTTGCTGGCAGTTCAAGTGCAGAACTACTAGCTACGTTCTGTGATAATATCCTTAAGAAGGGTGGGAGTGAGAAGCTGAGCGATGAAGCCATAGAGGAAACACTCGAGAAGGTAGCAATATAAGTTTCTATGTTATATTGATGACAATTACATATTACTGGTGTTGGCACTAGAATTAATCTATGCTATTGATTTCTGCAGGTCGTGAAGTTGCTTGCATATATTAGCGACAAAGACCTCTTTGCAGAATTCTACCGGTAAGCCCCAAGTCTTTAGTAGGTTAGAATTTTTGTATTTAATTGGCTATCTTAAATTCATTGCTGATTTTATGTCTTCTGTCTCCGCAGGAAAAAGCTTGCTCGTCGACTACTTTTTGATCGTAGTGCTAATGAAGACCATGAAAAGAGTATACTAACCAAGCTGAAACAGCAGTGTGGTGCACAATTTACATCAAAGATGGAGGGAATGGTGAGTTTGTCATGATAATTTGGTCTAAATTTTGTATCTGTTGACATTATTGTGCTGTCAGTTGAGATTATGTTTTGCATTTCTTTATTTACCTTTTTTTTTTTTTTTTTGGGGGTTCCAGGTCACAGATTTGACATTAGCACGGGAAAATCAGACCAACTTTGAGGAATATCTTCGTAATAACACGAATGTAAACCCTGGAATTGATTTGACGGTTACTGTCCTTACTACTGGGTTCTGGCCAAGCTATAAATCATTTGATCTCAGCCTCCCTCCAGAGATGGTAACATTTACTTAGAGAACGGGCTTGTTTAAATTTTCAGCATTAACAGTAGTTCTGCAATATAGTAGGAGGTTTTGTAGTATTTTATTATATTATTTAATGCATTTGTTACAGGTAAGGTGTGTGGAGGTTTTCAAGGGATTCTATGAAACAAGAACAAAGCACAGAAAACTTACATGGATTTACTCATTGGGCACTTGCAACATAAATGGGAAGTTTGATTCAAAACCCATTGAACTGATTGTGTCAACCTATCAAGTAATTGTATTTGCAGACCCTTGCTGCTTAATTTTGGGTTTGGAACTGGGTTACTGGATTGCTGACATGTGGATCGTGTTATGTATCTGTTGACTATTTTACAGGCTGCCGCCCTGCTGCTATTCAATAATTCTGATAGATTGAGCTATTCAGAAATTATGACTCAGTTGAACTTGACCCATGATGATGTGGTTAGATTGCTCCATTCTTTGTCCTGTGCCAAGTATAAGATCCTGACTAAGGAGCCAAACACAAGGACTGTCTCGACAACAGACAACTTTGAGTTCAATTCCAAGTTCACAGACAGAATGAGGAGGATTAAGGTATTCAGCATTCTCACTCTTAATTTATAACTTAATCTTCCCTACTGCCTTCCTCACACCCCCCTCCCCAATTGGGAAACTCCTTTTTATTTTATTTATTTTTTTATTGTTTCCTTTGTATTAGAAATGATAATCTTTTAAAAATCTTTCAATTGTAGATACCTCTCCCACCTGTGGATGAGAGGAGGAAAGTAATTGAAGATGTTGACAAGGACAGGCGATATGCTATTGATGCTGCAATTGTTCGCATTATGAAGTCTCGGAAAGTTTTGGGTCACCAACAGTTGGTTATGGAGTGTGTTGAGCAGTTGGGCCGGATGTTTAAGGTCTCTCTCTCTCATATGTATATGTGTGTGTGTGTGTGTGTGTGTGTTTTTGTATGATGGTAAATTTGAAAATTGCTAAAATTTGTCCATGGAAGCTATTTTTAAAATATTATAGTGATGGTGCAAACCCCAATTTCTGTTTCCAATCTTGACACTATATAATTCTTATTTAATTATTATAACATTTGTGAAATTTTTGTAATGAACTAGAATTAGCCACCTGCTACTGAAACCTAAGCCATAAGATATTAGTGTTAGGTAGTTGGCATTCTTGGCTTACCTTAAAGAATTTTCTCAGAAAGATTGGCCAAACCATTGAACTCTTGACCATAAGATACAAACAATTTATTTAGTTGTCATTCTTCAAGTCTATTGTGGCATGCATCTTAGTTTTGTGTAGAGCTTAAACTACAACTATTTTAGTTCATTTTGGTTAACATACACATGGTAAGAATAGTTTCAGGGGCAATGGGTTATAAACTGAAATGTAACTGAAGTGTTGGGAAGTTGTGTAGAAATTTCAGATGATGCCATTTATTTTATGTTATTTTCCTGGTTATCATCATTATACTAATCCAATGTATTAATGGATGGAAATGTGCAGCCTGATATCAAAGCAATAAAGAAGAGAATTGAAGATTTGATCACCCGTGACTATCTGGAGAGAGACAAGGAAAACCCAAACATGTTTAAATACTTGGCATGATTGCAAAGCTCGACCTGCTGGTGTTAAAGCATGGTGGAGTGTTGGGGGCCATGGAATGATGTTTTTATATGGAAGTTTGGACAGTATTAACTTCCATTACAAATTTCTGTAAATGCTTCTTTTTGTTACAGCTTGCTGTGTCTATTAGTATTAGGAAGTTTTAAGTCCAGGGAGTAGAGAATTTTTGTGCACTACACCTTAAGAGCAAATATATTTGTTGGATTGACCTACGTGACCACCTTTAGTCAAGAAGAATTAATACACATGTCGATTTTTAAGATCTTAAACTGCCTGTTGATAAACTGAGTTGCATATTTACTTCATTTTTTCAGAAGATGCTATTGGTGTTTTGGCTACTCAGTTTTTCTGATGTTTCAGCCTTAAACCACGCGCATGTTACCAATTTGATGTGCTGGCATCCTGAAGATGACATTGATGTTTAAGGTTCTGGATGTTTAATGCTGTGAGACTTTCAGAGAATGGGGATTGGTGCATAAGTCACATATCATGTTGGTTTAGAACTGACAAGTTATGATTGGTGGGAACCTGAGTTTATAACTCCCTATCACTTTTGCATCTACTAGTTACAGATTTATCGCATCAGAAAGTTCTGAAAATGTGTTAGATAGGTTTCTGCAGACATTTATTTAGACATTGCCAGTTAACGTGAAGGTTTCTTGGTGCTGCTATGGAACAGAATGATATTTTGAATTAGTTACCGTCATTGTTACTTTTATCCTGGTGGGTCATGACTCATGAGCAGTACCCAGATGGTGTAAGCTACGACTCTGTAAATCAGATGACTGAGAAAATAGACTGAAGCTTTTCCTAACCTATGGTAACCGCTACTATCCAGGACAAGAAAGTATAAATCTATTCCAACGCTCTGGCAATTGTAGCAATTAGCCATCCGGGGTTCAACCCGGATTGAGGCCACTGGATATATCCGAGATGACTTGATGCTATGCTATGCAGGAATAAAGATCAGTGCAAGAAATCTGGCTGTTGTACTTTGAAAGCCTGCTGCTCTGATGCTGCTTTCAGATGAAGGATTTGAAAAGTACTCAAAATTCTTCATCCAGACACAGGCTTGTTTGGTATCTAACCATCCATAGAATAAAAATCACACAGCACTATTGTGATTCTTGGTCCGTCGAATGACCCAAACTAAATTACATATAAAAACAAAAATCAACACTACAGCGTTGTTATGCAAGCCCTTAATAATTACCCTTTGTTAAAGAAATTATACTGCTATAAAGGTTTTTCACAAGACCTGGAAGAAGATTTATGCAGCAAAAAGGCGACTGGAAGAACAAAATAGGAACAAGTAGTGGAGACAACAGTAACTAGTATTGTTCAAAATGATGTGGAAATTATGATTTAAAAAGTGTTGTGAAAATACATGTTTGAAGTACTTGTAATGCAAAAAATGTATTTGCATTTTATTTTATTAATATTTATTAGAGGAAAGAGAATTTTCCACTCTATTTCCGGTTAGTCTTCTTTGGTTCTGTTTCTACCTCTTCAGAAAATTTCTTCCTCTTGAAAAAAAAAAAAAAAAAACCACAATCATTTGCTAAAAAAAAAACCTAGGAACCCACTCTCATTACTCTTCTTAAAAATTAACGAATCCTTTGCCAAAAAAAAAAAAGAAAGAAAAAAAAGAAAAAGAAAAAAAGGAAGAGAGATCGTGAGAGAGAAAGAGATGAAGAAATTTAGGTTTGTGTATTTTGCAATCGGTGATGTTGGATTTTCTTTGATCTACTTTGGCTTTTCCCTATGATTTTGCAATGATTTGGAGAGAGAGAGAGATGAAGAAATCTGAAAGTGAAGAGAGAATTTTCCATACGATTTTGTTATGATTTGAAGAGAGAGAGAGAGAGAGAGAGAGAGAGAGAGATGAGATGAGAAGTAATGGAGGCGAAGAGAGAGATAAAGAATTCTGAAAGTGAAGAGAGAAGGAAGCGTGAAAGAGAAGGGAGAAAGAAAAAAAAAAAAAAAAAAGAAGAAGAAAAGATGAGGTGTGCGGCATCAGTGTGTGAGAGAGAGAATTATAGTTATGTCTTATCAAGCGAGTTCTACACTTTTCTAGATATTTACAAAAATGCCATTGAACAATGTTATTTGAAAACTAAAAGTTTGTATGAATGTGTTCTCTGAATACAGTGTTTAAATACCCTAAATTGAGAATCGTGACTCAAACATTCCTAAAAAAACACTGCTACCAAACACTTTTTTTTTAGGCCCACAGTTTTCAATGTTTAGGCACCCTGTTTGGTAAGCTATTCCACACAACAATTTTCAGTGTTTAAACATTGAAAACTATTGTTTGGAATCACTTTTACTAAACAGGCCCTAAGCACTCGGAAGTTGGTTCTTAATATCCTAACCAAGCCACTTGTCAGGGCAAAGAATATGGGGAAAGGAAACATTCAAAACTCAATCTTAAACCCCAATGAGCAATAATAAGGATAAAGTTCAGACAGTTTTTTAAGGGTAGTGTTCCTTGGGTTTCCCAATTAAATTCTGCATTGGCCAATATACCACAATTGTATTTAATTGTCCTAAGGGAAAGATAGCACGTTATGTGTTGTATTGGGTAATACAGTCATATAGTTAAATTTTATTGGAAAAAAAATAAGGTACAACACCGAAATAGTTTGAATTTTGCCCGAGCAATAATATCTTCCACCCCTTCTGTTCTGTGGCACATCCCCCTCTTCCAAGAACAGAAGAAAAAAGACGGAGAAAGGAAAAGTATAACAGGTTTTGTGCTTGTTTAACCTTCACAGCCCTTAATCATGTCGTTAGTCAAGGAAAATTATTGAAAAAATTCGAACAAAAAAAGATTTCAAAATTTTATTATGAAGAATTGAATAGATGTTGCTACAATTGTACAGGCGTAAGAATACGTACTTGGTAAGCAGGTATGGAGGGGTCAAAAATCTCATCCGTTTACAGCGCAACTAGAAATAAAAAAAGAAAAACTATACTGGATTTTGTCTAGGGGATCAAAAAGGCAAGTTCTCCACTGCAGTCGGTAACCCATTAGCCATCCGTGATGCCACTGTGGCTGCCCCAATTGCTTAACCTACAACCAAAAAAAATGCAATTAAGTAGCAATCAAGCTAACTCTTAATGCATAAAAATAGAAGACCCAATACAACATATTAACCACCAGCCTATTCCCACAACTGCTAGTTATAATTATGGATCAGGATTAGAAATATTTTTAAACATATGGTGGATGTCTTAGTATCTTGAGCATGCACCAACACAAGCCACTTTTTACCATTGGACACATGACCATCCCTTGCTTCTAAGAACGCTATCAGTTGTGATGCCAGAATGTTTTAAACACTACCAGACAGTAAGACTCAGCATAAAGTGTGTTGGCTTCGGTTTCAATACTAGACAGTAACTCCAGAAGAATTTCTCTCATGGATGGTTAAAAAAAGACGTACACTATATCAAGCTTTCAAGAGAGTGGCGGCCTCATGAATAAATGCTGGCTCATGAATAAATATTATAATATCATTAAGAAATTAGAAGTACCATATTACGCTCGCTAATACATACCTTTCTTGACACTAATCCATTGGGAGGAAATTACCATTTCACTGACATATAAATTGAAGTTCTATATCTCCATTTAGTTTAATGAGGTAGTGTAATGAGTAACTTACCTGTAAGATGCAAATGTGCTATAACTGATGTTAAGGAATTACACTCTCTCCGCCCTTCTGAAAAAAAAGCTTAAGCTATTCCTGGTATGAACATAAATCAATGGTTCGCATATTTACATGGACAGCCTCTGTCAATCGAGAAAAAATGAGTTAGAGGTGAATGTAGAGCAGTATGGTCAAATCATATAAATTTTTTTTTTCAAATCAGAGTGCCACAAACCTTTAAGGAAAATAATCTGGAAATACTGTTCTGGTAGTTTACACGGTTATTACTGTAATTTACTTTCTGCTATAATTTTTTTCTGACTTATTCTTGCTTGTATCTATCAATAACAAAGAGAAACTTGTTCCCACCTACAATAAGAAACTATTGAAGACCACCTGCACATATGAAAATAATCAAGTCAGAAAGAAACAAAAAATTGATGGAAAAGAAAGGAGTGATGTAAATAAAGTAGCCTACCTGAGACTGCCATTTCTTTTATGCTCTTTACATAATTTTTGAAGTGTCTGCAGGTAAACCAATATTGCAAAGTTCATGCACATGCTGGCAGCTCATCCTTAAGTTGTCTCCAAATAAAGTAAATATCAAATTGACAGGGCAGAAAAACTAAATCTTCCTTAAAGAAGAGAGAAGTCCAATAGATTGCAAGTTCCGGTATAAAAATTCAAATACCCCACAGCTATTATATCTTGAACCACAATCCCCAAGGCTCATATCCACATACATCTAAAATCTCAGAATCGTTTTGGCCAAAGATTTAATTGGTAACAGATCACTCTTCCTCAATTCGTCCCTTGTTCAATTCTGAAAGCAGATGCAGCCCCTTAAAAATACATTGAAGATGCCATTATTCATCTTGTATTTCAAACATGTACAGAGAGCACTAACGTCACAAGTTGGTGATGACCAGCCTCTCAACAGAACTATCATGCAGTGTGGCAGAGAGATCCAGGTCAACCCTCTTTTCTTTTGTTCCTTAAAGGCTTATAAACAGGATATACAAACCCAAATAACTTTCTTTCAGGGTCGAATTGTCTCCACAACAACTTTCGATTCCTTCAACGGCTAATGGTTTCCATTGCAAGCTTTACCAAACGTAGTAATCCCTCTACATCATGGAAGTTAAAATCAAGAGCCCTTTTAATGGAAGATATACTCTCCCCATTCTTGGTCTCACCCAAGCTTACATTAGCAGCTGCAAAAGCAATCCGTGATTTCCTTGAGGCTTCCATTGCAAAATTTACATCTTGTGTCTGCATATAATCACATTTATCATGTAATGCTCATATGTAAGATAGTGCATGGTGTAGAACAGAATCCTAGTAGATATAATAGCCATTCTATTATAGGAAAGATCATAAATTATTAATATTTTATACACAATCTGATTCATTAAAAAAAAAAAAAAAACCATTTTGATATGTATGTTATAAGTGTATCATAATGTTAGTCTTATCATATGATACAATGTACACATCTTATGATAGGGTGTATGTTACAAGTGTATCATAATGTTAAGTCTTATCATATGATACAATGTACACATCTTATGATAGGGTGTATGTTACAAGTGTATCATAATGCTAGTCTTATCATATGATTCAATGTACAAATCTTATGATATGGTGTATGTATCAGCCAATTCACTCAACAAGCTTGATTTACATCACTTTTATTCTCCTTTTTTTTAATACTTTAAATTGTTTCTTAAAAAGAATCTAATTTAACTGTTAAAGTTGGGACATTAGAATGTTCATTGTTAGTTGCACATAGGATTTCTAAATTTAATATATACTTAACCGTACAATAAAAAATGGTTGAGAGGTTTCATAAAGGAAAAAAGGTAGAGAAGTGTAAAATTGGAACATGTTGTACATGTTATTATAAGTAGTAGAAGATACATAACATATATTTAAAGAGCAACACATTATAAGTCATTTGATGTTATTAATCCAATGAGTATTATGTCATTGTCATCGTATAGATGTGTTTATAATATATATACACTTGGTTCAAATTACATTTGATGTAACTTTTAGCAATGTTACACCTTTGATTCTTTTTATTGAATTTGTATTTTGAATTTTGAAAAATTCACTGTTGGATTACATTTTCTTCTTACACCCTCCATCCTTGCCAAATTTTAAATTAATCAAAAATCAATAGCTATATCGTCTATAAAATGTTTAATTTTAAAGCTTTTTGTAACTTAAAATTTTGCATGAAATATGAGTTTATGGATTAAATAGTAAATAGCATTTGATTAATTCATACGTTAGCATGCGTGCAAAGAATAAAGAGAAAATGTAATCCAATGGTGGGATTTTCAAAATATTAATCCAATAAAAATTTATTAGGTTGTGTAACATCAAGAAAAAGTTATACACAGTGTAGCTTCATGTTGACACGCACACATGTGTACAGAATTGTGAAAACTGAAATTTTTTAATATTATCTTTAATGAATTATCACATAATTGACAAAAAAAGAGAGTAAAATGTCCAATATGAAGCTCCAAAAGAATATAATAGATGCTAAAAATAATGCGTAAAAGGAGAAGGCAACATGAATATTTTATTTTCATTATATTTGTATATAATTATCTTATAAAAAGAGGGATGGACCTAGGATTTCAAGTTAGGGGGTTGGAGTATAAGGAAAAAAAAAAGTGCTATGTCCACAACATTTTTATAACACTTTCACAACAAATCCTAGATGGTTAGTTGTTACTGTCTCTAATTTGAACCCATTACTAAAATTACTTTTGTTACCCACCAATAATACTTAGTAACAACCTGCCACTGCAGTTTATTTGTTGTTAAAATGTTGTGAAAATGTTGTGAACATAGTATTTCTAAAATAAAAATATTAAAAAATAAGCATCCATATCTTTTGGGCACTGAGGTTTTACATGAGTTTGGGTTGGACTAGATTGGGCTGATGATTTTGGAGGGGAGAGGGGCCAAGGTACACAGAAGAGGGGCCTAAATATATATATATATATATATTGCTGAAAATATGCCTAATATATTTTTTTTTTCATAAGCCCAGGGGGGCCGGGCCCCTCCTGGGTCTTTTTCTGTATAAAAACTAAAAAGATTTAATATTTTATTAATTTTAAATGTGTCTGTGTATCTTTTTTTTTTAATGAATAATTAAAATAATGTGTTTGTGCATCTTACAATACACATGGTAAAAAAAATTAAAATTGATTCTTGATATAATTTATGATTTAAGAACTATAGGCAAGATTAAACTATTAACTTGATCGTGGTTCAGATGCATGTTATGCTGTCCGTCCATGCAGCACTGGGCACATAGTGAACACACACAAAAACAGCAAGATGCTTTTGCATTGAGGATAATGAATATTCTGCAACAATTAAATTTTATACACAAGATTAATGTTAACTTACAAAATTAAGTAATCGTGTGTAGTTGCTACGATTTCGTACAGCAATGACATGGTTTCCAGCAACTTGGGGAGAACCAACACCCTTGGACAAGGTAAGCTTGTCCACTGTGGTTGAGTTGTTTAAGTTGTCCAGATCAGAGGCAGATGAAGAAGGAGACTCACCTGAATAATGGAACAAGAGGAATGACATCAGGCAACGACAAGATGTTACTAAAAGTCTCCTTTAGCATCAGTTCAGTGAAATGTATAATGATTGAAAAAAGCTTGCTAAAGGAATAGAAAACAAGCATTTACATGACAAAAAGAAACCCCGGGGGGGGGGGGGGGGGGGGTTGTAAAATAATAGTGACAGCTACAATTAGAGCAACCCTTGTGGCCCTTGTCACAAGCTCTGTTTTCAAATGTGGAGTTTTAGGGAAGTAAAATAATGCATGTACCACTCCACCAACTAGACAAGCCAAATTTACAAAAAGTATTCTTGCCAAAAGAGAGTGGCTAGCATGTGTGCATTTATCAAATTGGATTTTTCAAGGATATTAGCCATTGGATCATTTATACTACTCTATCATACAGTCACTCTAGTGCATAAAATTGTGTGTGAAATATACTTCAAGTTGTGGAGAGCTTGGGATTTCAAGCTACAAGGAGCTCATAGCACAGTAACTTTAAGACATAAATAATAACCAGCAGACAATTTATTTCCATAAATAACCGACAGCTTTACTAGATCATGACATTTATTTAAATTACCAGAAGGAATCATTTGTAGAGCCGTCTGCAACTCATGGCGATCTCTGCTTGCACTAGCATGTGAGAAATTTATTACCCGCATATAAGCCACCTCCATGCATTTGTAGGCCAGAGAAGCAGTAGCCATGTCTTTGGATTTCTCAAATTCATGGGCACAAAACCTATTTGATATAACAGATAATCAAAAGGACAGCGGCACAAACCCTCCAAATGCCCATCCAAATTCCACAAAAATCAACACATTTAGAACAAGATTAATAGTAAGACAACGAAGTTCCAGATAGCAGCAGCATTATTTGCATCATTCAACTTAAAAAGGCAATAACCAAATGAAAAGACGGTTGAGAAAGCTTCACTAAGAATGAAGATAAACATAGAGATGAATCCCAAATTCTGAGAGACAATATCCTTAGTTTACAATTTCAACATACCCCCAAAACCTCACATCAAACTCCTCCTATATTGGGTCAGGTCCCAAATCTGACCCACAATTGGCATGGTGAGTGAACACATGCAAGGGATACAACTCAAAAGGATGCGGTTCAAAATAACATGAATGACAAGGCTCAATCCATTGAGAATTTTTTTTTAAGGCACAAAAAACTGACAAGAAAAAAGCCATGAACAGTTTTGACAAAGTTTGAGTGATGTCACAATCAAGGGAAGAGCCAGGAGGGGGATTCCAAGGGGAGGAAAAACTATATAAAACAAAGGGTAGGGGAAAAATAGGAAAATAAAGAAACAAGAGCATTATTGAAGATTAAAAAAAAAAAAAAATTACTGTTACCTTTTAAAAGTGATAAAAAGAATTTAATCATCTATTCTTCATCATAAAAATTAGTGTATAAGGAATAAAATATTATATACTAAAATCCAGAAATTAATTACATTTACAAGTAAAACTCTAAAGTTCAAAAGTTTTAGGTGTGTTTACACCGTTTAAAATTGTTATAGTTTGATCATTTTATGAGTTTTAACACTAAGTCACTTGAGCCATACTTGAGGTCTATCTAATTACTAAAATCATTCCAAAATGGGAATTATAAGTGGTTTTTTAATTTTGAAAAATTGCAACACAACTATCATATATAAAAAACCCCTAACAAATCAACACAATATAATGGATACGCTATCATTTATGGGTTTTCTGATATTAAAAATACTGTTTAATATTGTTTTCTGATAATCAATATACCCTTTTTCATCAATTCTGTAAGAGTTAAACCCTTTTGAGCCATTAGAATATCCAGACTCATTTATTCCCTTTGAATAGGGGATGTAGCAATATCTCTTGGATTTATTAGTCTAAGTAGGAGACAATAGACTTTGATGTTATTGATTATTCTTTGATTTAAAGAATCATCCCATCTCAAAGGCATTTTGTTGTCCAAGTTGTTCTTAAGCACCATACATACATGCATGCATATGCATGTGTGTGTTGTGCGCATGTGTATTTGCATATGCCTATGTGCACCTAGAGACATATGTGAGTTATAAATTGCCCCCCTAAAGTCAAATATTAACTCCGCCACTAGTCAATGTTAGAAAAACAGTTAAGTGATAATTTCACTATTTTCTATTAGCTTATGCTTTTGTGACAACTAGTATTTAAGAAAGCGTCCTTAGTTCAAACTTTGTCTCCACTCTACCTCCAAATTAAAGTTTAAAATGCCACATGTTGTGCCTACATATTGAGGGAGAGTCTGGTCCACACATGAAGGGAAGTGTTAATATAATGTTAAAAGTCACCATTTCCTATCAATTTAAGCTTTTGGGATAAATGGTATATTATCAATTACATTGTACTAGGTGGTGGCTT
Source organism: Quercus suber (assembly GCF_002906115.3). Lineage (NCBI taxonomy): Eukaryota > Viridiplantae > Streptophyta > Magnoliopsida > Fagales > Fagaceae > Quercus > Quercus suber. Next base: position 701,564 of record NW_027069833.1, read on the forward strand.
ATAAAGCATAGTTAACCCAGGTTGGAATAGGCAATTTTGGGACAAATGTCATTTTATCAGTTACAAAGCATTAGGTTATGTGGCATATAAAACTTAGTTAAGGCAATTTGGAGTAGGTACTTTTGAATTCCCATCTGGGAATGAAAAACAAGTACATACTCATGGTGTTCGAAATTCTATGTCCTGCTGCGAATATGTTTCTTAAACAATGACTGCAAATTGTAACTTTAGTGATCAACATCAGAAAAGGAACACTCCAACCTTCCCCCCCCCCCCCCCTCCCCACACACACACACACAAAAAAAAAAGAAAAGAAAAGATAACCAGTAAATCCCAAATTCCATGCTTTATGTTTTGACTTACTCGCATAGTTTTGCAGTGGAGCTATACACTGGCTTTGATTGAATCATCTCATTATGTTTGGAACTCTCACCGTTGCCAGATTCTAACAAAGAGGCTCCATAAAGAAACTTGAGGGCTGCCTCAAAGTAAAGTCTCGTGCTATCAAGATTTGACCCCGAGTTCTGCAAAAGATAACCAATACTACTAAGTGGGACAGCCTGGACAGGATAATGAGCAGTAATAGCTGAATTGAGCAAGGACAGTAAAAACCTTAAGGCGATCAGCCAAATGCTTTAGATCTTTAGCCTCTTTCAGAGCATTGGTAGCAGCCTGGCTGGAGGAATCTCTTCTAGCTGGACTAGGGGCATCGAGTTCCCTGGCCTTCTGTCCATTGGATGTGGAATGCCTTGAACTGGTACGCTGAGTTCCATTCTGTTGATCAGCCTTTCTTATCTGTTTTTGCAACTTTAATGCATCATCACCTTCAGCAGCATCAACTGTCAAAATATCTGCTCCATTTCCTTTGTGGGACCCAGTTACTGGTCTGGGACAACGATTAAGTGTCTCAATGTGAGGTCCTCCAGTGGGTGGTAATGGTAGTGACTTCCCTCTCCCAGAAGCTAGTCCAACTTGATCAGTTTTATCATAAGGGAACCTCTTCAAAGATCTTTCACCATCAGAGTCTTGCAGATGATTTTGCTTTGTTGTAGACAATGCATCCTGTCTGCATGTAGAATCTACTTTGTTATGTGAACCATCATGCTCTCCAAAATTTAACTGGCTCTCTCTTTTGCTGCTCTCACTTGATAGTTTTCCTGCAGAATCTTTCTTACTGACATATCTGTTATCAGTTTCATCAGACTTGACTCCAAACTTCTCCTGTAACTGGTTTTTACCATCCCTAGGTTTTACTTCATGGAAAGGTGAGTGATCTTGACGGTCACTGAGAGATTCAGAAATCTTGGACTTACCCACTTCAAATTCAGTTTTAGAACTTCGGTTTTTGTCCTTCATCCGTGAAGAGGACCCCTTTCCAGATTTCCTTGGACGAGACTCATTAGCATGAGGATGACTGTTGATCTGTCTTTCTTCATCATGGCATTGATTTGAAGACTGTGGTTTACTAGGATATGGATCATCGTGGCCTAAATTATGGACACCATCATGCATTAAATGGTTGTTTGTGATATCAGGAGAAGGCACAATATCAGCTCTAGCTCTATTACCTGATACGTGATTAGCCACTTTGAATGTTTTATCCTTCCTTTCTGTCCCAGAACGATCACTCCCATCATCTTCACCATCTAAGCATCTTCTTGGACTACCTAGAGCAAAGAGACCAGCATCCTGATGGTCATCTTTCCCCTTGAGACCCCTACTTGCTGATGTAAGCTTATCTGGATTAGAAATTCTCATAGGTGACGAAGAAACTGATTCTACTGGTGAGCCTTTCACTTCCTGGAAGCTGGATTTTGTTTTATGGGAACCGGAAACTTTAGAAGAGCTTGAAGTGGCTGCATTGGAAGGCTGTATAGATCCCAAATCCCTCCTCAAAGAATCCATACCATCCAAGCTTCGCTGAGATAGATTGCTCCCTAGATCTTGCCCAAGTTGCTGGTTCTTTGAATGACTACCTTTTTTGTCTGTTCTACCACTGTCCCTACTTGTACTGGACTCTTTCCCCTCAGACTTAGATACCCTGGCCTTCTTTTCCTTCCTGTAGTCATTTTCTTTGAACTCCTCCTTCACTTTCCTCCTTTTAGCATTTTCTCTAGTATCAGATTTTCCCATTTCCAAGGATCCATTATCCAAGGAAACTGGAAGTTTGTGTTTTGGCTTTTTATTAGAAACATGTACCCTGTCATTTACATCATCCCTTGAGTCCTGATATGAAGAGTGCCCATTATATTGATGCTGATCCTTCTCAGATGATGTAGTAGGAAAACCACTACTTGAGCTAGGACCTGTTTTCCCTGTGGGCTCACTGTGGTCTGACATCCTGTCTTCATCATTAAGATGCATACCTTCACTCTTCAATTTCTTGAAAGCTCTAGAACTATCTTGATCACTATTATCCCTTCTGCTTTTCATCTTTAAATTCTTGGTATCACCTGTGTGCATGTTTTGACAAGAAGTTAATTACATAATAATAAATGATGACAAAGTAGACAACGACAAAAAAACTCCTGGCTTCAAATACAATACCTCCATCATAATAGTTGTCACATACTTTATGGTTCTCTTTATGTTTTTTTACAGGTAAGTCACTGGACTTGCTTAGCTGCTGAAAATCAGGATCTCCCATCAGAGGAGATTGGTTAACATCATTTTGGCTCCTACCTTTCACCAACGCCTGCAAGTTTTTCTCCATCGAGTTTGACAATTGAGAGGGGCCATCTTTATGTGTTGCATCTGATGTTTCTTTTAATCCATCTTTCTTCTTTCCACCAGAGGGCAAATGCAAACCAATATTTTTGTGGTTTTGGTCAGGGTGCCGAACATTAGCAAAGGTTACTCCAGCTAAAGTACCACCAGGATTCCCATGCAGATTAGTTTGACTTTCAGGAGCAACTTGGTACAGTGCGACAAGAGCTTGTGTTGTTTCCGCCTCAGTAAAGGTACACCGATTCATTCCAGGCCTAAAAAAATTTGTAGTAGGTCAAGCACCAGAGAGAGAGAGAGAGAGAGAGAGAGAGAGAGTGTGAGAGAATCAAAATAATAGTGGAATAGAACTTACAGCCAGTCAAGCATGCTACATATCCACTTCTCAGGTAGTTTTTTAGGGTTTCTACCAAGTGGAAGAAGCCGCCATGTTTGACACTTGTCACACATGACCCAAGTGTCTTGATCTATCACTGAAGGAGCCCCTGTTGCAGGAGCTATATCAGAAATGGGCCCATAGGATGGACCTACATTTGAAATTGAAATTGCTTTAGTATAAGCGTCTACTGTTGGCAGCTTCTCAAATTTCCTACCACTCGATCTTTCATCTGATGCATTTTTAATGGCAGTTATGTGATTCTCAATGGCCTCAAAGTCCTTATCTTCAGAAGGCAGTTCCAATGATTCCATTTGGTTATCTTCTTCTTCTGATCCCCCAAACAAATCTCTATATCTATCTCCAGCTCTTTCAAGATCCTTCTGTGATTTGAAGTCTTCCATTTCACTTTTAGATGTCAAATTGTCCACATGAGTGCTCTTTTTTATTTTGGGCGCTGAAGAGGGAACCCTCAAGCTTACTTTTGGAACCTCGGTGGCTACGGTGCCATTACTTTGACTTCCCTTTGATTTCTTCTTACTCCCATTGGAAGGATGCTGCTTCTCAGGAGGCAATCTAATACTGTCTGGTTCATGGACAGTGGCCTTCTGATTAGCCTTCTCCTTGGAAGGATCCGAGAGTTTAGAGTTCAGAGCTTTCCTTCCCTTAGAAACATTTGAATCAGATTTTACAGAGTCGTAACTTTTCTCTCCATTGGAATGGGCAACTTTTTTAGAATATACTGAACTGTCATCAACAGAACTTGCTTTCTTATCTTCCCAAATCTTTCCAGCTGAACCCGCCTTCGACTTCTCAAACCCCCCATCCTCTTGAATGAATGTTGGCCCCAAAGTTTCCTCCTTTGCTGTATTAGAGAAGTCTTTGTTCGTTAGTACTTCGTTATTGGCTTCCCCTAACACATCAGAGTCCCTATCTTTACCTCTTGGTATGTCATCAACAATAGAATTTGAATTAGATAGAAGCGGTAGTTTTAGAGTATTACAAAGAAGTTCCTCATAATTCAATATGTCAACATCATGTTCCTTCCGTAATATAAATCCATTGCCCGTCTGAGCATCTTTACTATCGCCAATCTTCAATTCCACTGGAAAATCATTCCGCTTCATAGAGTTCTTCTTCTTCTCTTCTAACACTGTCCCATCAACCTTTCCAGAATCAGACCCACTTGGTACCATGTTAGAATTTTCCGCACCACCCCTGATCACAGGCATATGTCTATAATCTTTCATAAGCTTTTCCTTCATGGTCAGGTGAATCAGATCATGGGAAAGAGGTGATAATAGTAGATCCCCGTGCACTGGAAAGGATGTCATAATCTGTTTCAACACAATGAAACAAACACATTTTAATTTCTTTCATGCATATTATGGAAAAGAAAGTAGGGATGATAAATTACGGGGAGTCAGGGAGATTATTCACCTGAAGAATACTGGTGGGAGATTCACATGGGATATCTTGAGGCTCTCGGGACATCCCTTCACTTCCTGAAGGGCTGTCATTCAATGACGATGATGGTGAGACATCAAGACCAAGACCACTGTAGATTGCAGCATTTTTTTTTGTTGACAAATTATCAGAACCCACTTTGATTCGAACCTTCAGTGTTTTCTGGTCTGATAAATTGGTAGATTTCTTGTTCTCAATTTCATATCTATGAGTGACATCCTCAGCACGAATCGATGGCATTCCAACATCCTGTTTGACAGAGTCCTTCATTGATGGTGCCTTCAATAAAGGCAATGGTGTGGAACTAGTAGAAGCTGGTACAAGTCTCACAGATTGAGGTGCACTTGAAGAAACTGAAGAGTTTTGATGGCTACCCTGTGTAGTGACTCAAAATTCTTAATTAGAAATTCTCAGATCAACAATGAACCGGTCATAAATTTCTCATTTAAATATATAGTGATTACAAAAATTAAATGGTATAAATCATATGCTTAAAAATCTACCTCCAATAGTGAATTGTTGGGAGATCTAGCTGTGCTGTTGTTCTGAACTTTTGGAGGAGTCCTGGGATGAGACCAAACCGGAGATCGCTGATAGGTAGGTAAAAACGAGCCATACCCTCCAAATTTTGCCCCTGCCACAATTACATAATTCCCAAATTATTGACGTCAGGGGACAATAAAAAATTAATTTCCATCAAGCTTGAGAGAGAGAGAGAGAGAGAGAGAGTTCTGTTTTTCCTTGACTTACCCAAATTCTCCGCAGAAACCCCACCTTCAAAATCCTTTTGAAAATGTCCCAAAACATTTTGAAGTTTCTCACCCTTAAGAAAATAAAGAAGCTACATATTATACGATCCAAAAATACATATGGGAAAAAGAAAAACGAAAGATGAATCAAAAGACAGTGAAACTGGGCTTAACACATCATAAGAGCTTTAGATAGTTTGTAAAACTAGCAGCTATTACATTACTTCCTTAAAGAACTTACACTTCATGACCCTGCAATTAATTAATTCTCTCTAAATCTCAAAATCTATATTCAGAAAGTTCCCATAATGCTGTCAAAGCTTCCACAGATAAATCTCAGTAAGCTTAAATACATATCCCTACAATTCCCTCTTATCTCCTTGTTATAAAGGACAGAACATGGATTTAATGATTCCAACATTCTTAAAGAGTACTCGAAAATACTACTTTCCCAGCTAACCAAAAATTTCATTGGAAAACCATTACTGACGAACTCAACTACTCAAGAGCTAAACCTTATCCTACCATGACCAATTACTTTTGCAGAAGAAGATTAAGTCTTTGCATTTACTGAACAACTTAAACAGCATTGCCATTAAATAAATAAATAAAAGGATACTTCTCTCTATAGTTGATCAAGCTGAATTCACAAAAGCCATATTTGCACTTCAACAAACAAACTCTAAGCTCTCATAATTTCCTATAATTTTCTTTTCCTTTCTTTTTCTGCTCTGACCATAGATTCTTAAATCCAATCACATTAAAAACCAAGCACAATTTAAAGTAACAAAATTGAGTGTCCAAAAAAAAAACCTTAGAAAACAATCAAAGTACACACACAATCCAATCAAAATCTACAGCTTGGATCTAACACTCACCAAATAAAGTCAAACACAACCAAATCTAGTACCTCCAGAACATAACATAAAACAAAATATACCAAAAACTTGTAGGAAGCAAAAGAACATGTAAAAATCCTTACAATGTAAGAGAAAGCAACATCAGGGTCGATGCTTGGATCGTATTCTTCATTGTCGTTTCTGTAAGAACAAGCCTCCCCTTCTTCAAGCTCAGTCTCCTCCATCTCTCTCCCACCACCAAACCTTAACTCTAGCCCCTTCCTTGCATCCCCAACAGAAATCATTCACCAAAAAACAAAAGCAAAAAAAAAAAAAAAAAAAAAAAAAAACAAAAAANTAGCTGAAATCGAATTTCATACTCTCCCTCTCTCTCTCCCTCTCTCTCTCTTCTCTCTCTGGTTTTGGTGTAAACAGCAGCCTTGTTTTTTTATTAATTTAATTTTATTATATATATATTTTTTCACTCTTTCTCTTTGTAGGAAAATTATTTCTACATGGACCGATCTTAGCCAGAATGGACAGAGTAAACAAAGTATATTTGTGGGAATATATTTTTAGGATTACTATTTTGGCCCCCCTCTACTTTTATGTTTTTTTTTTTTTTCAACAGTGTCCTGTCTGAGAATTGTAAGGATTTGATAACATTAACCGCTTTCTATGGCGCGTGTTGCACGCGCTATTATTACTCCTATTTGTTTGGGCTAGAGGATAATCGATAATTAAAAGCTGGTATAAATGCAAGATTCTTAGACTCTGGGAGTATATGATTAGATGGTAAAATTTCTTTGGTGGGTTTGTTGGAGTTTTATTCCTGTTGGACTAATAAATGGTTTTGGCTAAAAGTACTTATAACATTTTTTCTTTATTTTCACAACAAATTCTAGGTAACAAGTTATTATTTACGGTTATTAGTGGGTAAGAAAATAGTTTCAATGATGAATTCACATAAAAACTAATAACAACCAACTATGTAGAATTTGGTGTGAAAGTGTTTTGAAAATATTATGTATAACATTTCTTTAATACTAATAATTTGACTTTTTTTTTTGCTTTTCCCTATTTTTGCTGAGAATGAATAATAGTTGGAATTAAATTATTAGTATTATTCTTATCCCCTAGTGGTCATAGGCTCACTCCTAAGGGTTTGGAAAGTGGAGGATCTAGGTTCAAATCCCGCAATGGGAAGCGCTGAGAAATTACTCCATGCTCCTGGCTCATGCTCACTAGCGTTCTCGATGGGGCTGGATGCATAGCTATAACTCATCCAGATTCTCTACTCCCGCAGGCTCGAGTCCATCGAATAGAGTGTCACTATGATCACGCCCAAATGAAAAACACCAATTTAGGTCGCTCTCATTTACCCATTTTTCTTTCATAAAAAAAGTATTATTCTTATCCCCAATAAAATTTAGGATATTCTCAAGTAAGTATCAAGTCTATTACCATATATGAGCTAACTTTAGGTTTTTTTTTTTTTTTTTTTTTTTTTTTTTTTTTTATCATTAAAATCAACAATAACGTAACTGAAAAATAAAAACCGACAATAACGTGTACTATACATTTCCAACAAGAGTATTGGAAGTGCGACATTTATAAATTGTAACAGCATCATAAATAACAGACTAGCTTAATGGTGGCCCAATTTAGCTAAGAGCATCAATCTATTACTTACTGCGCCTTGTGTAAAGAATGGTGAAGCTAGCTAGTATCAAAGATTCAAAATATCAATGAAGTTAGACTAATCAACATTTTCTGTCATCAACCATGAGATTCAACAAATGTTAGCTAAAGTGAGGGTTTTCCGACAAGTAGATTACCTTCTATATTCGTGTACAACTCAAAACTATTCAACTGTCTATTTCCATGTTTAGGTGTAGTCCATCACAGAAACCCCACAACTCTGTCCTTTTACACATGCATTCCTTACAACTAATTAGACAATCCCTTTAACCCTTTGAACTCAATCTTCTAGGATTAACTTTCCCTTGCACACAATCTAAGATTTCCCAATGAGGAGCTATTCTAATTGAGGTTGGACCAGCCAAAGGTTTCAAATTTTGTGGTTTTCTACCAACAAATAATACTTCAACAATAACACAATATTCCACACTTTTTATTGAGGCAAACTGAAACAAGGTTTTGGGGTAGGGTGACTTTGGTTGAGAATATTGTTGGTTGTGGACCTGTGGTTACACCAAAGTGTCCAAATACTAACATAGAGAACACTATGACTGCATTGACTAGTTTTAAACTTTCAATATTAAAATTTTACTCGTATATGAGTTCCATCTACTCATATTCTTTACTTAAAATAAAATTTATTATGACAAAAAAGTTACAAATTGATTTGACTATAAATGCCCGTTGTAGATTCTAGTTTGAAACCATACTTTTTTAAACCTCTCATTTTATTTTATTTTTTTCCTCTTTTTTTTCTAGGTACAACTTTTTCAAAAGCTTATTTAAAAAATTGAAAAAAAAAAAAAAAACTATACCAAGTATGCCCTAAATGTTACACCGCGCACAATATAGACAAGAAAAACTATGATTAATTAATCATCGGTGTGTCGGTGAGTTGGTGCCGCACTCTTTTTTTATATGTAAAATGATTTTATTTTTTGCAACAAATAATAATAATAGATAATTAAGTATGTAAAAATTACAAAATAAAACTAGAAGTTTTACTATAAATAATAATTATTTTTCCTTCATAGATGTACTGTTATTTTCATTACGCGTCAATATAAGTAAATAAATACATACTTTAATTTCGTTAATTTAATAAAATTTGAAAATTGTCTACTTTTATGCTCGTAGATTTAAACTACACATCTCCAACAAATGTTGCTAATTGCTACATTTACCAGGTCAAACTTCAATTTGTTACCTTCAAATTGACAGTACTTTAGAGTCAAATTCAATTTACTAATGTATGAGTTTTTCAAATAATTCCTTCTGTTTTAAGAATAAGCAATTGTATCGTATATTTGTCTTGAATATATTGCGTCAGGCGAAGACTACCATGTTTGAAGCTGATGTAATTCCATGATGTGCTTTGCAAGGATTAAAACACAAACTAATTCTTTCCCAAAAAAAAAAAAACACATACTAATTAGTAATTATATATATATAGAGAGAGAGAGAGAGAGAGAGAGAGAGTCTTACAATTATGCTTCTGTGCAATAACTGACGTTATGGGAAATTTTATCCACAGTTTTTTTTTTTTTTTTTAGAAGAAAAATTTTATCCACAGTTGATACATGCTTTTCACGTTGTTAGCTAAATGGGGTCACCGATTGAGCTGTCCACGTGTGTATATCCATATGACTTGGTATTTGGGATATAATTTTTTTAAAATGTTAATCTACATGGTTTATGGATTTCTAATAACATTAATAGTATACTATCTGTAAGGACCCAATTTGTTTCTCAAGCCCAAAGGATGTATGAACTTAGGCTTAAAGAGTCCAATACAATGAATTTGTAGATAGTAGATTAAAAAATTAGGTTTTAATGAGTCAGATAAAAACTAAAGTGGATCCAAATGACAAGAAAATAAAGATAGAATGGTTTGATCTAAAAAAATCGTCATCGGCATAATCCGAGAAGATCAGTTCTTATATATTTCTCTTAAGTTTGATTACAAATTCAACTCTTGATTGCTACAGTGTTTTTCTCTTAATCTCTCAATCCCCTTTCCTTAGGGTCTTATTTCTATTTTATACTATCCTCCTCCTTCATCTCTACCCTTCATGTGTAAACTAGATTGCTGGTGTTGATCTTTGTTCTATCAGCACCTTCTTGGAGTCTTTGGGGAGTAGCTGTAAGGCTGAAAGATATTATTCAGATATCACTTCTTCATTAATGCGGCCAGAGAGAGTTACAGAGTATTTAATGCGGTAGTAGCAGCTTTCCCTTTAGATATTTCATGGCTTCCCTGTATCCTATTCCTTCTTGATACTTATTCTCGTCAGTGAAATTGTCCGGAACGTTGCTCTTGATGTCAGACTGCACCTTCTGACCTCAGCTTTACTTAGCGGAGGAAGCATTCCTCCTCGAATCGCCTTCTTGGACGATCATGATCATACTTCACCTCTTTACTTACCAACATGGATTCTCAGGAAGGTGTTTACCCATCCTCAGACTGCTTAATGTCCTCGGATTAGGCCATTGACCTAATATATACATAGATATGCACTCTTGGGCCTATCACCCCTACACAATCCATACTATCGTCCATTTGATTCATTTGAAAACAATCAAATAGCGGGTTCAATGTTATCAACAACAACAAAAAGTGATGGATTTAATGGACTTGATCAAGGATACGTTGGAAACTTGAATATTCTAAGTTCCATTGACTACACCATTATCTATGACTTTTTAAGGTGTTTCATGAGTATAAAATGAAATAGTTTGATAAAAAAATTGTGATATCATTCACTTTTATATGTACTTCTTAAAAAAAACATAATATCATTTTCGAGGTAAACGTCATCATATCACTATTGCATGGACTATATATGAAATTGCAGAAATAAAATTGCTTAATTAAAATTAGATGTTTTCTCAAAAAATATTTTGAGAATCTAAATTTTAAGATAAAAATTAAAGTTAGATGGAATATTTGACAGAAACCGACCCCAAAACAACTAATAGGTAATAAACGATGGAGTATTTTTCTTTTCTTTACAAGTCAACTGATGCAACAATTAGTTGTCTTTATGATCCTTTAATGTAATTGAAACTCGGATAAATATTATATATACAATTGGGAACTTTTTATTTAAAGAATTTTTTTTTTTTTTTTTTTTTAAGAAGCATTTAAAGAATCATGTACAATTTGAACTTGTGTCATGTGTACACAAAAGCCTATTCACAAAGCGCGTGCACCCAAATCCTCTAGACTGCGTTTCAGGAGGCTGGAACCCAAATGTTATTGTCTTGCCCGAAAGGACTATTTTTTTTAATTATTATTTAATATATTTCTATAAAATTTCGTATAATTCGATTTTAATAAATTTATAAATAGAAAATGAAAGATTTATCACTTATGTATTATATTTGACCCAAAAGGAAAATATTAGTATTTTTAATTATTAATTATTAATTTTGAATTTTATTCCTTCTTTTGAACAAAGCTGCCCTTGCGTTTTGTGTGGTTTTGCTGGTGAGGGGTTGAGAAACCTGGCTGTGCAAATTCCATTCTTTTATTATATATAATATATTTCCGTTATCTCCAAAGATAGGGACATTCATTCAATGCAAGCGCATGTACAGCATAGATTATTGCATGCTTTTATCGTTTCACATTTGCATGTATTTTACTATTTACCACTGTAATTTTTTTTTAATGTCATTTTTTGCATGATCCACATGATTATTTTATTTAATTTGTCATGTAGTATGATGATTTCCTTTAACCTAAACACAAAATTTAGAAGATTTTGGCATGGTTTACTAATTATTATTCAGTAGACTTTGAACATTATACTAATAAGTCATTTAGGATGAAACGACATAGATCATATTCCACAATTCCTCTCCTTGATTGGATGTGAGTCATGAGGAGAACATTTTTAAACCAAGAGACGTGAAATAATTCTTTTTTGTGCAGCTAATTTTTTATGTACTATTTTATAAGATTGGCTCATTAAAACTAAAACACCAATTCACTGGCTCTAAAGAAGTGCACTAGTCTCTACCTTCCCAAAAAAGAAAGAAAAGTGAACTTTTATGAAGTTGTTGACTAGTATCATTAAATCATGCCATCCTTGCAGTGAAAGACTTTTGTCCAGTGTTTTATGCATTGGATGGGATACAAAATCGGCACAAATTATTTTAAGACATTTATTATATCTGTATCACGTCTAGTATAGAAAAATACTAGATGCAAGCCAAATTCATTCTCCCATTTAATCTAAATAATATTTGTTGAGAAAATAAAAAGATGTATATTATGACTTATAAACTGTGGATGTCAATATTTTTAAAGCAAGGGAAAAGATGTTCTTAATTCTTATACATTGTTTGAATTTGAATAAAATGATTGCCATGATTATTATTGTCATTTTTTTTTTCTGCTTGCCGAGTAGGAGTATTATATATGGTCATGCTTAGGGTCATTGCATAATAACATTTTCCTCATTAAGCTTCACAGCATTCAGTTGGTATCATGTGCCACCATTAATAAAAGTTATGGAAACTTTACTAAAGTTGTGCAAAAATATTTTTACACGTTTTTTCTCAAAAAACTATTTTTATATATTTAGTCAGGGTTTTCTTGTGCTGCTTTTATAGCCGTTTTACATTAAGAAGCGACTATTTGCCTTTGGAGTCTTTAAATCTATCTGATCGAAATTGGAAGCCTTGATATGCATAAAAAGCCACCATGTATATATGTCTCGTTTTATGCATTCGTGATATCTTGTATTTTTAATTTTTAATTTTTTTTATACAAGATATCTTGTATTTTTAATTCTAAACTAACTCCATCCTACCCTCTAGGAGTGTGCTCATAAGTTTATTTTATTTTATATTTTTAAGCGTTTTTAAATTCCATTCGAACAATACACTCTAATTAACATCAAGGGCACGTTTGGTAGACTGTAATAGACACTGTAATGTAATAGATATTCCTATGGCATAACTATTCGGTTGTTTGGTTATGTTTTTATTACAATGAATAACTATTCTTTAAAATGAGGAATAACCATTCCTTATAAAAAGTACTGAATATCTATTTCTTCACCTTACGTAATAAATTTTTTTAAAAAATTCCTAAAAAGCCATTAGTTACCACATCTTCAAAAGGAAAGAAAATAAATTTTCTTTCTTGTTAATTATTAACTTTATTTTGAATACCCTAAAATAAGTGTATTTTAGGAAATTTGATTTAAAAATGATTTAATTACACATTCTATACTTATTACATTCCAACTTAAAGTATTCATTGTAATACTTATTCATATTCCCATGTAATAATCATTACAGCGTACCAAATATGCCCTAAATATTATTAATAGCTACAACTATGGATAATATGGGAATGGAGTTAGATATATTTGAGGGTTTTTTTTTTTAATATTATTTCACCAATCATCCTTTTATTTTATAGGGAAAAGTCCAAAAAACAAAATACAATAGTTTTATCCTCACGAAAAATTAAATCTTATATTTTTAAATTGTCACTTTAAAGTTTAAACCCCCCACCAAACTTTCATTGTGGTGCCAAACAAAACAAACTACAAAACCCCACCTATGGCCTTGGCTTGAAATGGCACATTTAATATTACATGGTTTAACTTGTCAAAAGATAAAAATATAATTTTTTAATACTTTCCCCTATTTTATATAAAATTGTCTTTTGATCCTTGACAAATACTTTTTTATCCGTAATTTATGTTTGGAGAAAATCAATTTAACCAAGCAGTAATGGCAGTTTTGAAATTAGTAGAAAGTAAACACCTAAAAATAAATAGTAAATATTGCTAGTTGTGTTTAGTGACTCTCCTAAGCAGGGATGGAGCTAAGCTTGGATTATGGGGGAAATGGCCCCCCACCCCATTTAATATATATATATATATAAATTGATTTTAGCAATTTTATATACATTTTGCCCTCCTAACAATATCATTGATTTTTTTTAAGAGTAATATTATAGTCACAAACTTTTTTATAATATTTTTACAAATTGTCGAGAGAGCAAATTCTTATTGATTCATATTTGGGTCCACCCCTTATATCATTTTTTTACTTACCAATAACCATTCACCGCATTATTAATTTATAAAATGTTTGTATCTTTAACATTTTCCTCCTTTTAAAGGTAGTAAAAAAATTTATAGATCTAAAATTTAAAACAAAATATACAAACTCAAAAAAATTAGCACAATAACAAAAGTACCAATAGCAAATATTAAGCCCAACTAACAAATTTTACTCAAAACAAATAACCTGGCCCTTTAACAAAATTTAAACAAAGTAATTCTATCCTTACCTAGTAGCAAACACATGCATCAAAGACACCATTTTTTTTTTTTTTTTCTTAGCATCTATGTGTTGAGGGTCATTTTTGTAAAGCCAGCCCAACCCAGCAAAGCAGGCAATGAGAGTGGCAGGCATAGAATAAGATTGTTAGGCCCAAGCGGCAGAAAAAAAATAGAACACATGCCCATAACATGAATAAATGGGTCTTGAGGAAGCAAATGGGCCCAAAGGGCCCGGAAAGAGAGAAATAACACCCATGGGCAATGTATGTTATGAAAAAGCAAGAATGGGCCGCGGCAGGCCCAAGGCAATGTAAACAAAGAAAGTAGGTGTTGATGGCAAGCCCAAGAACTCCAAGGATGAGTATGAGGAGATTGGGCCGGGGAAGCCCAATCAAGTTAGTAAAAGCCCATGGGAAAGCAAAGTCAGTAAATGGGCCGAGGAAGCCCAAGGAAAGTAAAAGGGCCGCAAGCCCAAAGGGAAAAAAAGAAAGGGACAATGGAGCCCGTGAGTAAGAACACCAGTAGGCTCTCTTAAGCCACTGGGGGAAAGAAAGGAACGGCAGGCCTGAAAAGAGGCCCAGCAGGAACAAAAATCGCCAAGGCAGGAAAGGCCGAGTAACACGATGGGAAGCTAAGGCAATTAAAGAATTGGGCTGAAGAGAACACAAAGCCCAGTACTCGGTAAAGTCCAAACCCTGCGGGGTGGGAAATCAGAGTAAAAGTTTGGGAAAAGCCAAGGACGAACGACTGGCAATGCAAGCAAAATGTCCAGAACACGGCAGATACATGGACAGCAGGCAGACTTCAGACATGAACCATGCGCAAGGCTCAGACACCACCAGCCTGTTCCCAGCCAATACAGGACATGGTGGGGTCATGGGTTAGAGGTAAGAGGGCATGATTTGGAGGTGGGGAGAGGGGAAGGCCTGTTTTGAGGTCCCTGCTCAGATTCTTTTGGGGAATACGTCCTGCTGGGATGGCATATCACCAAAAAGAGGCAAGGCTGAGTGGGAACCAATAGGTGCATGCCATGAGGGATAAGAGAGAGAAACATCACTGCGGCAGGACAAGCTGCCGCGGCAGACTAACAGACAAAACGTTGTCTGTGTCTGTGACAGAGGGACTCGCAGATAGCAGTAAGGGTCTGCGAGTGCGCCCAGACCAGACGAAAAACGGTTAGAGGGTAGAATAGTAAAAAATCGGTCTCGGCAAGCACTATAAAAGGACGTCTCTGCCATGTGCAAAAACAACAAGCACGAGAGCAATACCACGCAACTTAAAGAAAATACTCTGTAACTTGCTTAGAAAAACAGAGGAGGATAACACTAAAAAAACGACCAAAGTGAAAATCACTAAGAAAGGACTAGAAAAGAAAGAAAGAAAGAGAGAAAAAAGAAAGGAGCAAGTGAGAGTGGCATGCACCGATAGGCCCCCTTCCCTTCTCTCCCTCTCGAATCCTGTTTTCTGTCCTCGGAGGTTAATTGCGTTGAGAAAAGGGGTTCTTTCTCTTTGGCCTTACTCTTGCGGACCGAACTGAATTTATTTACATAAAGCTGTGGATTAGATCTTTATTACCATTTGCCCTTACTATTTATTTGTCAAAGATTGTTAAATATTATTGTAGTTCGGTCATTTCTTATTAAAAGAACTATCTGGTCCTTCCAGAACATGTGATTTTGTTTTATCAATTGTATCTGCCTGCCGCAAGCTCTTCTCTGGAACAGCTCAGTCTGCGGTAAGTATTCTCCTGGCATACGAGGCATAGTTCGCGCACAGACCGGCCAAGTTGAGTTCCAGTTGACCCGGTCTCGACTCCTGCAACCCAGAACACTTGGGCCTACATTCACAAAGGGCCAGCCCGGCCCAACATAACGAAAAAGGCCCCCACACTATGCAGCAAAGTTGGAGGCCGAAGTTGCTGCACATAACTAACAGTAGAGCCACCCCCTAACTCCAAGTCCTAACTCCATACCTACTCCTAAGCACATTTACATAGATAATATAGCCTTTTGTTTTTATCAAGTTCTCAAAGTGTAAGCAAAAAACAAGGATGTCAAAGGTTGTTCAATTGTTTGATGTTTTGGAACAATTAACTATTTTAACTCAAGACTAAATCTATTTTTAATTTTTGTGGCACCATTTAAGAATTGATGTTTCGTAAGGAATGTTTCAAACTATAAAAGAATCACTTGTATCACAATCAAGTATATTATCAATGCATTTACTAGTTGGGATACCAAAAAGGCAAAATCAAATAGCATCATAAACTTATTCATTAAAAAGGGGGGGGGGGGTGTAAAAATAGCATCATAACTTGCTAATAGTTTGAACAAGATATTATGTCCATCAATCAAAATAAATTAAATAAAATAATGGTCTCAAATAGACCTTAATAACATTTCTGTGTTATTAATGCTCGAAACCATATTTCATCCCATAAAATAAAACAAAATGAAATGAAAAACCACCGTATATCATGGTGTGGAGATAGTTTGAATTTTATGTTGAATTATTCACTTTTCACATAGGAAGAATATATGTTTTTTTTTCCTTATTACATAGGACTATAGAAGGAGTATATGGTCTTTATCTTGTAGTTATACAAATAATCTTATTGATTTTTATTTTTCTAAATGGTTAAAAATACTTACATAATATATATTGATGAAGCTGAAAAAATCACTAGTGAGCCACACGACACTCGCACGCTCAGAATGTAACCTGCACAACACAAGAGAGGAGAAAGACCTTAACAGAGAGCATTGGTGTGGTGCCGGTCAAATACCCTCCGAAGGTTAAGTTAGAATCTCTTACAACTCCAGAGTGCTAGAGAGGGTCAATTATGCGTACCTTGATTTGTGAGGGTATTGGGGTTTTTATAGTAGCCGAAGATTAACCTCTTTTACTTGGAGTCGAAGTCCTTTTCTTGTAGAAATCCTTTTGAGAAGTCCCAAACATAATGGACAAGTGTTTTCCTTATAAAGAAGATCCTCATTAATGCGAGCAGCTTCTAGAATCCTATTTGCGCTAGGATTCTATTTACCTTAAGATTCTGTGGTGTGCGTCGCAAGTATTCCCATCTAGAGATTTTGTATGACACATGGCAAATAGATCCTTCTAGGTTGTGTCTGTTCATGATGGATCTGTCCTCAACAGGTCTTGCACATAATGGGACAGTCCTTCATCGACCCATGGATGAGGAATCGCCCAGCCCACTTCACCAGGATCCGTCAACTTATATTTTTCCTCTTCATATATGCTAGTTGAATTTAGCAACTCCTAATCACATTTGCATAGACAATTCAACCTTTTGTTTGTATCAAGTTCTCAAAGTGTAAGCAAAAAACAAAGATCTTAAGGGTTGTTCAACTGTTTGATGTTCTAGAACAATTAACTCAAAACTAAATATATTTTTAATTTTTGTGGCACCGTTTAAGAATTGATGTCTCGTAGAGAATGTTTCCCGCTATAAAATAGCCACTTTTATCACAGTCAAGTCTATAATTAATGCAGTACAAGTTGGGATGCCAAAAAGGCAAAAGCAGTATCATCATAACTTGCTAATAGTTTGAACTCAACTAGATATTACGTCCATCATTCAAAATAGATTAAGTTAAATAATGTTCTCAAACTGACCTTAATAACATTTATGTACTATTAATGCTCAAAAAACATATATCATCCCATTTAAATAAATAAAAAATTAAAAAAACTCCACATATATCATGGTGTAGCCGTGTAGGGTTAGTTTGAATTATATGTTATAATTACATAAGAGGATATATTCATCTAATTACATAGGACCATAGGAGAAGTATATGATTTTTATTTTGTAGTATTGTGAATGATCTATCTTAATTTTTTTTTTCTTTAAAGATGGTTAAAAATACTTACATAATATATATGTTGCAACCTCAGCATCTCGAACCAACTCTCTCTACTTCCCCAAGAATTTATGGTTTGGGGAGTTACCAACTCGCCATACTGGGTGTTGGTAGTGATCTCCTCTTCCTTCCCCCATCGCATCTCAAACCAACTCTTCCTACTTCCCCAAGAATTTATGGTTTGGGGAGGTACCAACTCGCCATACTAGGTGTTGGTAGTAATCTCCTCTTCCTTCCCCCCTCGCGGGTGGGCTAACAAAAAAGAATAAGTATGATTTTATATTATGAACTCATATAAGCAATAATAATTATAATTTAGACCATTCAATCTCCCACATTAGAGTGACAAATTAATTTCAAATCCATTTACCTTCTTATCTGCTATCCTCATCAAGGGAAAAAAAACAAAAAAAAAAAAAAAAAAAAAACAAAGTTACAAAACTCGTTTGTTGGATTCTCCATTTCCCATGGGCATTGTTCCACAGAGCAAGTGAGAAAGTAAGATGATGGTCCTGGGACTCAAGACAATGTTGATACATTCACTATTTCACTTGCAATGTCTTCTCTTATCGCGTGTTTGTGTGAAGATTTGCCATTTGCATAGAAATTAACAAATGGGATTTGCACTTCCATTATTTAAAGTCTCATTATTTACAAATTTCATTGTTTGGACAATAATATGGAAGTGTAAATTTATTGTTTTTAGAAAATCTCATTGTACTCGTTTCACTACCATAAACGTGGTAAAAAGTATGGCCTTGACCTTTTTGTTGGTTCTGAGAAACTCTCTTTTCTTTTCCAAAGCACTCATTTCACTACCATGCCCATGTGGCAAAACTATATGCCTTTCTTTTTTGTTAGTACTCATGAGTCATGAGTCATGGCCGAGTTCAAGTCTCCACCACCGCACTGTCAATGCCAGTAATGGCAGCATCATTGCAGTCTTCATTGCCACTCTTTCTTCTTGGTTTGGGGTGAACACTGCTACGATCTCCTGTACTCTCTTTTGATAAATTCAATCACATTTTCTTCTTTTAGATTCCATTGTAGATTCTACTTTCATTTTTTGGAAGAGCAATGCTAGAGGTATAGAACATTTTTTTTGCAAATTGTTAAGATGTCAAGTTGTGATTAGAGTAATATCATTTTTATATGAATCTATTATTAATATAATTTTTATTATACACTAATTACAAAAGAGTGAAAGCCTACACTAATAATTGTAATTTTATTTTTGAAATTTGTGCATCACTATATTTATCTTTTATTGATTTGGCTAATCGTTGGTCTCCCAAGGTGTGCGTGAATTTTTTTTTTTTTTACCAAAGTTATGGCATTATGCAATTTTTTCCCCTAAGATGGCATTGTGCGTAGGGCTGTCCAAATCAACCACCCACCTGCCCGGAATCACCTGATCTGACAGCTCCGGCGGTCGGACTCAGGTCCCAACTCCAAAAACCTAATGTCGGCGGGTCGGGTTTTGGATCTCTTCCTCTAAACCCATGAAACCCAACCCGTCCGACATCCATTAAAATCCGGCCATTTTTTCCATATTCCAGCCACTTTTCACTTAAATCCGTCAATTTCTAGCGCAATAAACACCAAATCTAGCCAAACTAGTGATTTCTCATTACGATTTGGCAGAAATCTCATAGGATCCGACGGGATCTCATCGGATCTTGGATGGATCTGGCAAGATCTCGCTGCATTTCGAAGGATTTCAGTGATAATCGGGTTCACCCGAAATCAACAACCACCCGCCGGCAACCCAAATTGACAAATCCATTACTGTTACGGGTTGAAAAACCACCGACCCGATCTTGTATTGGACCGGTTGCAGGTTGAGCAAAAACCAACCCGCCGACCCATGGACAGCCATTCTTGTACTGGACAGTTGCAGGTTGAGCAAAAACCCAACCGCCCGACCCATGGACAACCATAATTGTGCGTATCTAGTACATTAACTTCCACACATGCATGACCCCACCCCCCCCCCCCCCCCCAAAAAAAAAAAAAAACCTTCAACGCATTAAATTGAATTGAATAGTACAACACGTTGGAAAATGAAATTTATGATCCTTGGAGGAATGAGAGAAAAAATCTAGGTAAATGGGTTAGATCTTTAAAAGGTATAAATACATTTTAATTCTCAAACATGGCTTTTTTTTTTTTTTTAATACTAAGTATTTTTAACACACACACGGGAAGAGGGAGAATGTCTTTTTGAATATATACCACTATAAGTTCTTTAAAATAAAGCCAAACACGTTAAGAGTCTTTAACTCAATTGATAATTTCAATGGAGATGTCTATTATTCAAATCCCTTAAATTCAACTAAAAAAAAAAAAAAAAAAAAAGCCAAACAATAGCCAAATACATACTTGTATTCTCTATTTTTTTTCCCCGAAATTATGGCATTTATTTCATACATATATACTAAATAATAACAGCACCAAATGAACTCACATGAAAAACAACTGACCCTAATAATTTTCCAAGGTTGCAGTACGGTGAGAATTATTAGTAGTTTAGTACTGGAGCCTTTAATAACTTTTTTATTGAGCAAAAAAAAAAATTGTTAATTTTCTCAAAAAAAATAAAGGGAAATGTTAACAAATACCTAGAAGTGATGGTTTAAGAACTATTTTTAAAAATATTTTATGAAAAAATGAAAAACAATTAATTTGTTGCACAACTTTTATATTTCCTAATAAAATGATATCAAAATTTTCAATTATAATTTATTAAAAATTACCTAAAATACTGTTAACATGATTCATAAAATAAAACATGTCCTATAATGACCAAAGCAAAGAGTTCAAGAAAAGGTAAAAGACAGTACTGTAAAGAGTTATACATGTTTTTCCATGTCCCAATATGTCTTAGGTTGTCTTTTGAAAAAGTCTATAAATATGTGTTGAAGAAGATTGACACGGGATGGGAGTTGAAAATTGACATTCACAGTTCACACACGTTATTTAGGTCGAGTACTTTCGTTGATTGAAAAGTCTATGTGATTCCAATTATTATTACTATTATTATAATAAAAAAAAAAAGGCATTTCTATAAAAATATTTACATATATTTTAAAAGCCTTATTTGTCTCCATCAGTTTCTCAAAAGGGGTATATAGCAACATCATTATTGGTCCTTTAAAAAGCCAAACAATAGCCAAATACATACTTGTATTCTCTATTTTTTTTCCCCCCGAAATTAATGGCATTTATTTCATACATATATACTAAATAATAACAGCACCAAATGAACTCACATGAAAAACAACTGACCCTAATAATTTTCCAAGGTTGCAGGTACGGTGAGAATTATTAGTAGTTTAGTACTGGAGCCTTTAATAACTTTTTTTTATTGAGCAAAAAAAAAAAATTTGTTAATTTTCTCAAAAAAAATAAAGGGAAATGTTAACAAATACCCTAGAAGTGATGGTTTAAGAACTATTTTTAAAAATATTTTATGAAAAAATGATAAAACAATTAATTTTGTTGACAACTTTTTATATTTCCTATAAAAATGATATCAAAATTTTTCAATTATAATTTATTAAAAATTACCCTAAAAATACCTGTTAACATGATTCATAAAATAAAACATGTCCTATAATGACCAAAGGCAAAGAGTTCAAGAAAAGGTAAAAGACAGTACATGTAAAGAGTTATACATGTTTTTCCATGTCCCAATATGTCTTAGGTTGTCTTTTGAAAAAGTCTATAAATTATGTGTTGAGAAGATTGACACGGGATGGGAGTTGAAAATTGACATTCACAGTTCACACACGTTATTTAGGTCGAGTACTTTCGTTGATTGAAAAGTCTATGTGATTCCAATTATTATTACTATTATTATATAAAAAAAAAAAGGCATTTCTATAACCAACATATTTACATATATTTTAAAAGCCTTATTTGTCTCCATCAGTTTCTCAAAAGGGGTATATAGCAACATCATATTGGTCCTTTTAGTGTGAGCAATTTTAGTGTTCATAATTTCATGTACATGTCCTCCAGTCAAATAAGACTAAAAAAGTACGTATAAGCACACACCTTTTGTGATAATTTGTTATTAGTATTTTCATAACTAATCAGAATAAGCCTAACGTGACCTCACAAGCAAACGCTGCACCAAGGGCAGCAAGAGGTGTGTGTTTGGGGATGGAGAGAGTTGCCCCAACCCATTGTAGAGCTTGTAGGGCAAGGCAATCCCCGACTATGATTAATAAACAATAGGGGAGATTTCTATTAAATTTGTGACAGTTAAAATCCTTTATTATTATTATTTAAATTATTAATTTTAAGCAGTAGATTTTATAAGTTATTGATAAGTAAAATTATAGCATACAAGGTACTCCAAATCTAACCCGTCGGTTTTGCTTGTAATATGAAGCCTACAACTTAAGCTAGCAAGATAATTTAGAGGGGAAAGCTGAAGACCCTAAAGCTGACAGACAGAGATTTGATAGGGTTGTTTAAGGGAGTCCGCGAAGAGCACCAAACTAGTTGACACCATCAAAAAACTGACGCCAATATGGCTGAAGGAAATAAGATAAGTTGACGATCCTGAAGCTGACGATTCTAGCGTAATCTTGGCTTGGCTACCACACATAAGTATATAAGGAAATAACTTGTATCCCATGCTCAATGATAGTCTCCTACAAGGAAAGGATTCCGCAATATACGCTCATAAAGATTCCTATAAGGAAAGGATTTTTAGCCCAATGAAGAGATGGTCAACCCTTTACTACTATAAAAGCCTCAATATCCTCATAAATCAAGATACGCATAATTAACCCCTCTCTAGCACTCTAGAGTTGTAAGAAGTTCTAATTTGACCTTCGGAGGGTATTTGGCCGGGACCATATCGGTGCTCTCTGTTAGGTCCTATCTTTTTGTTGTGCAGGTGACATTTCGAGTGTGTGAGTGTTGTGTAGCGCACTGGTGATATTTTCAGCATCATCAATTATGATAATCTAAACACTCCATCCATTTGTTAAAATCACTAATGAAAAACTTGTTTTTAATACTCATTGGACCTCATATTTATCATATGTATTACTTTAATTCTCTTATCCTTTATCATTTCCACTCTTTCTTATTTATATTTAAAGCTTTTTCTCTTTGTATCAATGTTGTCCCCCCTCTCTATTGTGTTTTGTGTTGTTTCCTTCTCTTAGAATTTCTCTCTTTAATATGGAGAAGAAGACAACCATTCATAGCAAAAAGGTGTCATTTTGGTGTAATAACAAATAAGTGCCACTCAAAATTTAGTCTCATAAGATGATTGTTAATTTGTTATTGTTTATGTGTGTACTTATTTTATTATTTTTATTATTAATGTGACTTCGATGTGAGTCGATGGCCTTAATTAAGCCTTTAATCTTGTGATTTTACTTCATTTAAAAAAAAGGGAATGTTTCATTGTGCCTCAATAGAGAGGATTTTTGTCGTATCAATGACATTTCATTAATATCCACGGTAATCGAACTAAAATTTTGGGAATAAACAATAGGCAATAACTAAATCAATGGAAAGAACTGTAACTATGATGCGATTGCTGAAGTAAAGCAATCTAACTATAAAAATTTAACTATGGTGCAATTAATAAAATAACTTAATTTACTACTACAAACTGAAGAAATTCAAATCAATGGTACAACCACATGAATCTAAGACATTATAATGAAAAGAGTACAACTTGTTCACTGAGTTTTAAACTAGAGAATTACAAGAGAAGTCAGTCTACAATGTGTGTCCTGCTTTGAGATGGGAGCCCTCAATTTATACTTGAGGTCTCAATATTTATTGATTATTATTGATTTCACATGAAATTCCATCTTTAACACTTGTCATTAAATTAACACAGTGTTATCTATTAATTTGAATTTTTAGTAAATTCACTAAATCGTAGCGACCTTCGTGCCTTAATTTTATTTTTTTGAATTCCGATGCCGCCATCTCATCATCACATTTTAAATATGATGTACTAGATTATGATGCTTTTACGTTCTTTTTTTCCTTTTTATTTTCTTGAATAAGTACTAGATTATGCTCCTTTTACATATGTTGTTCCCTGGTAAATGCCACTCACTTCATTAATAGGTTTTAACAAATATGGATAGTCTTTAGATTGTCATTGTCTATAAACATTAAGCAACAATACTAAAGGATTCATAGTGTCCAAAATGTTTCTAAAGCACGTGGCTATTATATATGTTTACATATTTAAATATTTAAATAAGGTTTAAAAAAATCAAATCAAATCAACATAAGATTTAAAGCATAAAGGTTGATAAACAAGGTGGGAATTTTAGGATAGTAGGAGTAGTTATTAAAATCTAAATATAATATTATGGTCATCAAACTCATAAAAAGTCAATTACGGATTGCTAACACGGAAGATGGTTGTACAGCGTACCTCTCACACGTCCAGACAATACCACCAAGTACCAACTACCTAAAAGGATTAACATATACAAATTGCAAGGATTTTTATTTTTGGTTTCCTTTAAATTTCCTGATAGTTATCAACTACTAGTAATCTTCAGCAATGAAAGCTAAACGAGTGGAGCCCTTCACAAATGGATCATACACTACGTCACTTCCAGATACCCGCATACCTGGTTGTTAACTTTTAATGATGGGTGCGTGGAATATACTCCTTGCTAAGGATGAAGAGGATATGCTTGGAGTTGGGCCCTACTGCCCTTTCAATTTGATTATTAAACACTCTTTTCAATAAGTAGGGGCATAATATTTTTTACAACCGTTAATATAACTTAATATGATTGGTGTATATTAAAAGTGATATTCGTAGTGGACCTAGATGAAAGTGATATTGTTTCAATCACAACAAATAATATTAGCAGTTGTGAAAAAAAATATTATGATAAATGTTGTCTCAAACTTTGTCCTATTAGTTATAACGACCAATTTCACAATTTTCTATAAAGATGTAAATTGAATGCTTTTATATTTTATGTGTTTCATTTTTTAATTCTTTTTTTTGAGGAAACAGTAATACTTAATAGAACACACAAACACGAAAGTAATATATAGAGTTTTAGTCCTTATAACCTTAGATTACTACTATAAAGGTTAGACCCTTTTATAGTGGTACTCTAGTTATGTAATGTATTATAAGCTTGTTCATGTGTTTCATTAAATTCTAATGAAACTCCTATATTGCATGCTTAATCTAAATTACAATTATTGCAGATTGACAGAACCCTTGCAGACCATGGTCACACGTGAGATACAGATATAAAGATGTAAATTGAAATCTTTTATATTGCATGTGTTTCATTAAATTCTAATGAAACTCTTATATTGCATGCTTTACATTAATCGAAAAGAAAAATCTAAATTACAATTATTGCAGATTGACAGAACCCTTGCAGACCATGATCACAGATGTGATACAGATCTCTTACATCGCTTTACCAAAAGTTCATTTTGAGGCTCCTTCAAATTGATCCCTCAGCAAGTCGTACTTCTTAAGCTCAGACATGGAGAGGGAAGGAGACAGCTCATCTAGGACCTGAGAAGTCGGGACAAGGTGTTCAGACATAATTAGTTCCAGAAAATGGTTCTACAACCAAGTTTTGTAGTTTAAACTTTAAATTGAATGGTAAGCAACATTGATGTAGATGTAGTCAACTCATTAAAACCTTGGAAAAATGTCTGTCACATGTCAATTGGTAAGGCATAATTTCAATTGATAAGTATACTTTGATCAAAATTATTGGTCTAACATATTGTACAGTTTGTACTACCAAATATTTCAGACACAAAATGGAAAGATCATATTAGATAGCCAATACTTATGGTTGTTCAATGTGAGTTTTCTTGTATATTCAGATACAAAGTGTGCGTTTGGATACCGTTTATTTTGTTGAAAATTGAAAATTGAAAACTGAAAACAATAAAAATAAAAAATAAAAAGTTACTGTTTGAGCTTTGGTTACTGTTCATATGCCTGATTGCACTGTTCATGTTCCATGAATAGTGCAAGAGGCGCCGGACTTAAAAAATAAAATAAAAAATAAAAAAAAGGCCAAAAACGCAGACGCACAGTCTGCAAACGCAAACCAAACAGACCTAAAGAATCAGTCTTTCATAGGCATGGGCAATTTTATAAGTCAAGACTTGGAATTATTTTTTAAAGAAGCATATGACCTATAAATGAGCATTTCCAAAAGTTTTCTCAACCTAATCACCTATTTGGATATTGCTGTTCTCCATGCATGGCAGAAATGGTTAATTAGTATTAAACTAAATGATGCTAGAATACTTCCGACATTTTCCAATACGATAACATACGGTCATGACTTAGCTGTCAACTCAAAGCAAGCAGAATATATGTGATTTGTCTCAAAAATCACTTTATAAATAGAAAAAACTGTGTCATACCTTCACAAAATCATCGTATTCAACAACAACAGAGTCTGCACGATCATCAGTGCTAGAAGAATCTGAACCTGAACTCAAAACCTACACAAAAACAAGTAAACAAGTCTAAGCAGCTTGTCTAATCAATGTAGCAACCATGATTCATCACAAAAACCATTAGGTGCATAAATGTTTCTACCAGCTAATTCAGCAATAAGGTTGAAATCAAATGAGCTACCTTGCGTTTTGCAGCATGGAACCAAGCATCTGCACATAAAGCATACATGTCTGCTCCTGTGAAGTTTGGGGGACATTTCTTTGCTATTGAGTAAAGTGAAACGTCTTTATGCAATTTGAACTTTCGTGTTAGTGCTTTGAGTACCCTGGGAAAAGAGAAAATTAAGATTCAAAGAGAAGCGCATCACATCACTAAATTTTACATAATGAAAGCATGAAAGAGATATGAGAAGAAAACCAACCGCTCCCTATAAGATGCATCAGAATTAACTCCTATGTAT
Organism: Quercus suber; assembly: GCF_002906115.3. NCBI lineage: Eukaryota > Viridiplantae > Streptophyta > Magnoliopsida > Fagales > Fagaceae > Quercus > Quercus suber. Next base: position 728,533 of record NW_027069833.1, read on the forward strand.
AGCAGCTTATCAAATCTACCAGGCCGTAAAAGTGCTGGGTCAATTAGATCAGGTCTGTTGCTTGCCCCTATTATAAACAGGTCCTAAAAGCCAGAATGATTAAACAGGGGAAACCTTTTAGGTTTAAGCAAAAGAAGAAAACTAAATACTAGTATAAATTTGAATGCAAGCCAAGTAAGAATGTAGGATAAATTACCTGTGTTGAATCATTTAGGCCATCAATCTCTGCAAGCATCTAGGACAAGGGAAAGTTTCCATGTTAAGTATTATAAATGGAATAAGAGAAAAGGAATTTGCCAAGTTCTATAGAAAAAATAATCTTCACCTGAGAAACCACTCTGTCCATAACTCCTCCAGAATCCCCAGAGGCCCCCCGAGCTGGAGCAAGAGAATCAAGTTCATCAAAGAAGATAACACATGGGCGTGCTGATCTGGCCTGCAAGGCATGTACGGTATTACAAATTGTGCACTGACGAAAAATTTTGAAATCTAAGTCATAGTCAACCCAACCCCCCCCCCCCCACACCAAAAAAAAAAAAAAGCAAGAGAAATATTGCTTAAAATAAGAAGGATATTTTACCTTCTGGAAAATGTCTCGAACATTCTTCTCTGACTCTCCAATGTACATGTTGATCAGCTCAGGTCCTTTTACGCTGAGAAAGTTTAGGGAACACTCAGTTGCAACAGCTTTTGCTAATAAAGTCTGAGGTTTGAAACACAAGAATAACAAACAGATGTTATGAAGCAGGTAATTAATAAAAAAGAAGAAAAGTGGCAAGTTAAAAAATCATCATATAACTGAAACAACAGAACATACTTTTCCAGTTCCAGGAGGACCATAAAGAAGAACACCAGAGCGCTTACGCAACCCAGACGAAAATAAGTCCTTATGCAAGAGAGGCAACTGCATATATGACAAATAAGAATCACTTCAATAATTCAGAACCAATAAGAAGTTAGATAGCAGTGGATTTTCAAGCCTACTTTTTATGTTTCATAATGTTGTTGAAGAACTACTTTGATTAACAATCTCTTTTTTGGGCAATGAGGTGAAGAAGGACCAACATAAAAAAGGGTGGTGAAGAGAGTATTTGAACTCCTGGAGTTGTGGACTCGACCTGGGTAAAGTTTTAAAACTATCGATGTGCAATATATTAATTTAAAATACATTGTAAAAAGTTTGACTCTATCAATTAATGCACGCAAGAAACAGGATAGGACAAGCTCCTAGCTTTCAGTCAAAAACATTTGATTCATGCAGATTCAGTAAATTTGCCATTTCATTTTTGGGTTGCGGGGGTGCAGGTTGTAATACTAAATCTAACACGCTTTTGGATCCTGATTAAAAAATGAAAAAAAAAAAAAAAAAAAGCAGTCTTTATGGATATTATCAAACAAAGAGGCAGCAGAGATAAAACAACCCACCTGAACAGTTCCAAAATTGATTTCTTCACATCCTCAAGCCCACCAACATCTTCCCATTTCACATTAGGAACCTATAGCAGATAATGGAAAAGAGAATAAAATAAAATAAACCTACAAGCAGCACTACATCTCTCTAAGAACGATATTTCTCACAATAAAATTTTTTACAAAATGAAAAAAAAAAAAAAAAAAAATGAAAACTGCAAACAAGACACCAGCTTATTATGCATAGTGACATAAGATAAGAATATGAAGTCAACTTAATGACCTAACTTACCTTCGGAGTGCCCAATGCTGACGCATTCCTTTTCTTTGATCGTTCCAATGCTTTGGTCATGCCTTCCTTCCCCAAGACCTGTGGTGCAACTTCATGTGAATCACCATCTAGTTCCTTGGGCTCAACCTTTTCATTCGGTACATTGCCACTAGGAATTAAGTTTGCACCAGCATCAGCAATCAAAGCACATAAATCTCTAGGCATGAACCCAGATGTCTGCCCCACAATTTCCTTTATAAAATCCTCTGAACCAGTCTGCAAGAAGCAAATTCTGACCCATCAAAGTTAAACAGTCATGATCAAAAGAACAAAAAGTATGACCAACATGTAAGATATTCCTAAAGAGAGATATAGGAACAGTTTGGGCCCTCAATGACCTCAACCAATGAAACAACAAATGCAATTCAAAAATGAAGGGATACAGTCCGTTGTGTCATAGGCTCCATAATATCACCCTAGTTAAAACTGATTTGGTTATATAAATTTTTTTTTTTTTTTATCCATAACACTGTTTGAACATATCCAAAGACATTTGTAGATGGATAATTCCAGACAGTAAGACATGGACATTTCACATACAAGGAAAAAGTCAACAATAATCTTTTGACAACACCTACTGAAGTATTATATGCATCATTAATCCACAAAAGCTATTAAACATAAAACATACAAAAGAAAACAATGCGTTCACTTACATTAGACAGGAGCCCAGACACACTTTGCAGCGACTGGGAAAGCATTTCAACCTTTGTTCTTCAGTCAAAGGACCCATACTTATTTCATGGCTAAAGCAACGCCTTATGGTTGGAGGTAGACCTTCAGAACTGTCAGCAGACGCAACTAACAACACTCTGTGCCTTCTTACCTTTCCAACATCCTTCATGTTCTGCATCAGCACAGCATCAGAGTTAACATCTTGACAGACCTTATGAACAGTAAGTCTTGTTCTTGAGAATAAAATAAGAAAATTTCACTATGTAGACATTTCCTTTTCTCAATTTAGATTACTCTTCTTACACCCGCTCACGAGGAAAACCTTTGGATGCCCCCCAAAGTCGACTAAAACCATCTCCATTACATGGGCATCTTTGGAACTTCTTAACTAATCAATGGCATCTAAGAGGGCATAATATCACAATTATCTCTTGTATTTCAAACCTTTTCAAAAAAGGACATAGGATAATATCCAAAGGGGTAGCATATTCATTCAGAAACCACACCTTGTTAAGTGAAGGTCACTGGTCTGACTCTCCCCTACCCTTGGGGCTACTCATTCACTAATCCAAAAATATAAATTCTGTAAGAAAGAAGACAGATGATTTCCTTAGGTATAAAAAAAGGTATAATGTATGAGTTCAGCTTCATAACATGAAGGAATCCAATTCCAATATCAACACGTGTTGCCCCTTGTACGCTCCCTGTGTACTAGTGTGCTCCCCCATTTTGATATTAATAAACTTATTACTTATCAAAAAAAAAAAAAAAAAAAAAAAAAACAAGGTTCCACAGAAGTAAATTTGGAAACAAATTTTGTGCAGTGTGGTTCTCAACATTTTAAGAGTTCTAGGCACCAAAAATCGTCAGCCCCACCACATCTATTTTCAAAAAAAGGAATTTCTTCTGATTCCCCACCTCTCCCCTCTTTTCTTGCCATTATTTCAATTAACAAAAATCTAGCATCTAACGGAAAAGAAGAAGATGAAGAAGAAAGAAATGCAAAAAACTTAGGTTTTATCATTTAGCTTGCAATCATTCAAGAGGAACATCCAATAACAAAAAACCATAGCACATCAAATAGTTGCATCTTACAGAATCATCATTAGGTTCCCCTTCAGAATGAATGTCTTCATCCTCAGTGACTGGCTCTGAGAATTTCCGAATAACTGATGCTACTTCTGAAGTGATGCCTACTTGATCATTTGGTGAACCCTCATGAGAGCCTAAATTTCGGAAAACATCAAAATGGCGGAGAAGAAGAATTGTTGGCAAGTATCTGTTAAAAAAACAAAACAACAGGAGCAAAAAATGGAAACATCAATATCATCTTCTTCTTCTTTTCCCCCAATTTTGGGTCACCGAACAACAACAGCAAAACAATATCAAAAACCAAACCAATGACAACAATATTGTATGGCCAGATGTAAAAAAGACACCGATTACTAGATGAAATGGTAGAAGGCCTCTCGGTACAAAAAGTAAAAGGAAGGGATAACAAGTGAACCTCCCAGTTTGGCAGTCATCAATTGCTTTATGGACCCAAAGTTACTCATACAAAATAACATAATTACTGGAAGGTAATTGAATATCACTGTAGTAGAATAATAATCATGCATTACCCCTTTCTGAATAAGGGAGCACAGTTGCAAGCAATTAACAGTAGGGAAAAAGGCATATATTCTGGAAAAACTTGAATTTAACATACTCAGCGTGCTCAACTGCTACCTTTGAGCTGTATTGAAAGCTTGAGCTAGAGCAACAGATGCTTTTCTTTCAGAGGGTGATATCAGATTATGACAGCTATATTCCACTACATGCAGGCCCAATCGACGAGCAACATATCTGATCACAGTCCTCTTCCCACATCCTGCAACAGGTATTGGATCAGAACCCACCAGAGCCACACATTTGTACACATGCAAACAGAATCAATATCATTGTTTTGGTACAGATTTTTTATTATAACCAATGATAGCTCACCGGGATACCATATTCTGTAGCCAATGAAAAATTCATTAAAAATAATTATTTTAAGGGAAAGTGAAGGAAAATGCAAGTAAACTGAAAATTTGTTTATGCATACAGTAAACTAAATGAAGACAACAGATTAGGTAACATAAAACAAACCTGCCAAACCATGTAGTAAAACAGAAACTCTGAATTTTGAAGAAAGTGCTGATGGGCAAAGAGGTGGTGTAAGAATGGAGGCCAAAATTTTCACTGTATCCCCCTGCAAAGGTGGAAAACCTTTTGGTCCAGCAATCAACAAATCTGGGGGAACAGCAGAGGGAACACTTCCCCAAGCACAAGGGCAGTTTGGGTGCTATTTACTCGAAGAAATTTTTCATCTGATGGTTCCAAAGCTACAACCTGAGGACATAAATTACGTTGTCAAAAGAACGGGACCAACTTCTGACAATCCTCGAGCACCTGTACAACCATAAAAGAATACAGAGATATTTACCTTGAAGTAGATGATGTTATCAGTTCTATTTTGTGACTTTTGGTTGCAAGGAATGCAAGTAATTGAATTGCAATTCCAATTTATGCAAATGCTGAAAATATCACCTCTTGCTAGATACCTATCTGCTTCAAAGTATTTCTGTAGCGCCAAGTCAATCATATCTTGACGATCTTCAGCCTCAATAGATGACCTTACTTTGAGAGTCTCGAGAGAACCACATTCTGGTATCTTCACAAAAGAAGCCCTCAAATGTGAAGCATATCTTGGCAACCGAGCCAATGATTCCAACCCTACACTAATCACAGAACCCTCAATCACTTCCCCAGACATCTCATCATCCACTTTTGCTTGGAAATAAGACGCTAAAGTTTCTTGCCCTCCATGGACAAGAGAATTCAAGCACGATACATGCAAGTCAAGGTTAAATGCCAAAATAGGAGACAAATAGGCAACTTCCACACCCATCTGTAGACAACCTTCTGGTGCAAAAGTAGCCGAAGGAAAAACACACATTGTATGGGAACATCCGAAAGTGGATAATTTAATCCCATGTGCAGCTTCGCGCATGCCCGGAGGGTCTAAAACAACAACCTGCGCGATTCTTTGCACATTTGTCTCGATATTCTTGACAAGCACCTTGTGTATTCAAAACAAACAAACAAAAAACATATGCTAATTAACAAATTATATTGCTAAAAATTCCATATTCAGAAGAACATCCAAATTAAACTAAACCAAACAAACAAGATAAAACTATTCAACAATAAAAACCTCAAAATCATATAAATTTGATAAAATTATAACTAGTCCCAAAAGCTTAAGCTAATAGGGAAGAATGATTTAGTCACTTAATCATAATTCTAATGAAATTTATTACACAATATAATCTAAACTGATTGTGATTCAGATACAGAATCCATCAAATAAAGCCAAGTATCAAAATTTTCAATTATTACATTTCTTTTAGAAGTTTTTGTTGCGAAAAGTGAGATTTTGAAGTGAGCTTTTTAAATTGTTTCCTTTTCCTTTATTTTCTCGACAACCAAACAGAGTTTTATGCTTGAAATTGAAATATTTTTTATTACCATTGAGGCTGAAGTAATGGAGAGTCGTTTGAGGGCGCAGGTGGAGAGTCCAACCAAAGCGGCGTCATCGAGAGAAGCCAAATTGGAGTGGTGACTGGAAACGACGATTTTATCCCTTGGGAATCGGAGAATTCCGGCACGTAGCTGCAAGGTGCCGCGGGACACGTCATCTACGACTCGGTCAGCGAGTTGCGGCGGAGGCGGCGACGACGACGACGATGAACTGAGTACGGAGTTGATGAGGAGCTTGGTGGAGGAGAGAACCAGAGGCTTCCTCCTCTCCACCATTGCCACACAATGCTTTTTATACCACACTCAAAACCCTAGCTTTGCTTTCCTCAAACCCAAACCACTTCACAATATTGACTCTCTCTCTGTGTCACTGTGTATGCGCGTGTTTGTGTAAATATATACAGAGCGAGCGAGAGAGATGAATTGAGCAAATCGATGAAGCTGTTTGTCTTGGGAGTTTGTGTTGACGCGATAAATCTAACCGTTTTCAACGTAAAAGCAAATCGTTTGGGCTGGGCTTCCAAAATGAAAAGAACAAACCATATGTGGGCTGCTGGGCTTCAACGTAAGTTCGGAAGTTTTTCCACCATTCAATGGATAATAGAATATNTCTCCCGTATCAAACGCCACATTATATTAAGTTAGAGAAGAATTTTTATCTTATATAAAAAAAGAGGGGTGGGGGGGGGGGAGAGAGAGAGAGAGAGGTTTAATGAGAGAAATTTGAATTTAATAATTTGGGGATTGCATTAAAAGGAGAGGAAAAAAAAGATAAGGGAACAGACGACGACATAACCCACGCATGTAGGGAAATAAACTTATTTAGGATAGGTTTAAATTCTTAGAATATATTTAGATTGCTTGATTTTCTCATTAATTAATGAATTTAGGTTTGACTTGCACGTTGGCAATCTAGTTTAGTCAAATTCCTAATCTGTCATGGATGACCAAATTCAAAATAGAATTCAAATTTGAAATTATGGTTTAATGGAGGAAAACATGACTTGAAAGGAAAGTTTAATTTTAGTTGTGCTCACAGGTCGGAAAATTACACATTCCGAGATGATCTTTGCCTAATAAATACACCAAATTCAACACTATTTGATTTTGGAATGTTTCTTGCTGTATTTCCACAAAAAATTCCCTTTGTTCTGGTGGGGACTACAAAATCTGAGGTTGCATGTACTACACAGTCTACACTCCTTTTTTTAATATCCATATTATACCATTCTTTTGTTTCTACTTTCTAACTTTTTTTGGGCAGGTTGGGTTGGACCCGATTTCAACCCGAGACCTGAAGTTCAGTTGAGATTTTGGCCCATACCGGACTTGAAAACCCATCTAATCCGTCCAAGACTCTTCGGGTCGGGTTTATCGGGTTTATGCTTAGCCTTAATCGTTGTTGCCATCGCTCACACTCACTTACATAGTAGAATCAATGCCACTTCTCCCTACTCTCCAGTTCTGGTACTAACTTTTCTTTCTACTTCCCCAAACAAATCTCAGCTCCATTCCACATCTTTATCTCTTACTTTTGGTAATAATTTTGGAAGTTTAGTGGCATTTTTGTTGTTGTTGTCCTTAATCGTGTTTGGTTAGGTCATTCACGTGTTCTCTACGCTTGAGTTATGTCAGTCCAGTCAAAGCCATGGGTCACACTGACATTGATATTGGTCTAATCCCACTACTCATAGTGAAATTTTCAAATGCGCTCATTGCATACTGATATGTGGGCAATTGGGCGTAGGAGATAACTTCAATAATGGTTATTCTTTCAAACCTCTCTTTAATTTTACATATAAATAAATATAAATAACATTTTTTTTGGGTAAAATAGAGAATTTCATATATATATATATATATATACCATAAAGGGGGAAGGGGACGCACAGCTGAAGGGAAGAGATGGAGACGGAAGCACAGTAATATATATGTTGAAAGTAATGTAAGCAAAATAGATGAAAGCAATAATAAGATGGTAGAACCAGCCAAGCAATATATAACAAGATAATTCAAAGTAAATGAAAGCAATTTAGAACCGTCCGGTATGGCGGTAATCCGTCCAAGGTGGCGGTAGCAACAAGTAGTATAATGAACATAAAATTAACTGAAAATACTTCTTTATTGAAAGTAGAGTTAAACACTTACAATATTAGTAGTGAATACAAGATCTCAGATTAACAGTTACAAAGCTTGAACTAGTCCTAGTTACAAGGTTTGTAGGAACAAGGTAGTAATAGAAACAAGGTGAACAAGGTAGTAGTAGATAACAAGGAATTCTCTCAAAGAACGCTTCTAAGGAAGAAAACTCTCTCTAGAAGGAGTTCTAAGAAGAAAATTCTGATCTTAACTTAAGGGACAACCCCCCTTAAATAGGCAAAATTCGAAGTGAACAGTGTCATGAACAGTAAAAGTGAACAGTAATTCATGAATAGTAATCCGTGAACAGTAATTTGTGAACAATATTTTTTTCCCACTTTTTGTCTTGAAATCTTCAGCAAATTTGGCATAGTCAATAGAAGAGCTTTTGACTTGGAGATGACAAAAAGCAAAAAGAGCCAATAGTGGTGCATGTAGGAGTAGGAGCTATTAGAATATTAGTACATACATGTTGTCCTTTTGTCCAACCAAAGTGGGAGTCATCAAAATAAAGAACACCAAATTTGTCAAACGCATGGCCATGTACAGGAGTATCATAGTAGGAGCATGGGCTTGTCAGGAATTTTTTGAAAACTGCAGTATTTTTAGCCTTTGTGCAAGCCAGACAAATAGAGAAATCAATCATCTTGTGAAGAATTGTTGACACCCCATTTTGCAACCCGCATTTAACCTCACATGGAGGGTAAAATGGTACTTTCACTTTAAAAATATGCATCTTGATTCTAGCCATTAGATCATTGGACTCATTTCACCAAAATGATCTTGATGTTGTAACGATCAAATCGACTGGTCATAAGCCCTAATCGGACCATTAGATTGAAAGTTATCATCAAATCAAGTTTTAATGGTTAAGATGTACTATCACAAATTGAGTCTAACTATATGTGATTATGAACAATTGATTTCAATTGGTTATAGGTGTAATCAATTTGAGATCAATGATGTGTCATAATTTAATTGGTTAGGACTACATTTTATGGTGAGGTTGCATACACCTAATTAATTAGATAGTTAAACATTAATTATTCAATGAGTAATTTGTGTAATTATCTTTTAATTAGAGTAAATTGGGAACCAATTAATTCTGAAATGGGAGTGATTGGAGCCATTTAATATTAATTGGGAGCTAATTTGGGACCTATTAATGTTAATTGTGCTGAAACCATTTTCTAACAAATGACCTCTGCTCACTATTTCATCAATATTTCTCAGAATATTTTGAATCTGTGAATGAGATTAATTTTTCCAGAAACTAGACATCCGGGGCTTCAATTTGAGCACAAGAACGAGACAATTCCGATCAGAATTGGGTCAAATATGATTTTTCGAAGTTAACTCTACAAGCTGTTACAGCAGCTACGGGAAAACCGAATTTTGGCTTACTCCCCACTCCCACCAATCTCTCCATTTAATGCACCAGATTTTCCCCAAGGCTAAAATGAGGTCTAGGTTCATAATCCTTGTCAACTCTCATTAAATAGCCTTCCATTCATGTTCCCTCCACTACCACTATATAAACCCTCCCCCTCTTTCATTCCAAGAGACCAAAAAATCCCCTCTCTTCTCCTCTCTTGAGTTTTAGTGAAGTTGAGTAGTCTTGTCATATCTTGGTCTTCCTGAGACTCAAGGTATTGAGGAGACTCAATCTTCCTCTCTTAACTCTTCTTTCCTCCACCTAGGACTTCCCTCAAGAGTCTCCTCCTCCACTATATGGATCTTGCATGAAGGTATAATCTCTTTTCCTAACTTGTTTATTGTGTTGCCATGATGAGAATTTAGGATTAAAGCATGATAGTGACTATTTAAATTCCTCGAATATGTTTGAATGTTCTTAATTGTTCTTATATGTTCTTCACATATTCTTGGTTGTTCATCACATGTTCATGCATATCACTAGTTTTAATCTTAAATCCACATCAAAAATATGAAAAACATGTTTGTTTAATAATTCTTTCAAATCCTTGAATCTAGGTTATCACCATTCACACACATTCACTAGAATTTTTTTTTCAATCCAAATGTAATGCTTAATAAATTGAATTAAGGTTTATCACACACACACACACACACATCAAATTCTACATGCAAATTAATTGATAACATATTGGATGATGTGGCATGAATGTTGGCCACCATAGTCTAGAAGACGGTTTCACCGGGCAAGGTGGGTGCCTAACACCTTCCACCTTGTAACATAGCCTCCGAACTTAGATCAAGGGTTAGTAGATCAAATGCTTATCCTTGTAATTTTCAATTTCTAGATTGTAACTAGGAAACAAAGCCATGTACTTTATCTTAGATTGTATCTAGGACCAAAGCCATGTAATTTCCTATGTTCAACGTAAATTCAATTTCAAATTAATAAAATGAGGAATTTTTTTTAATTATGGTTTTCTTATTTTTTCAATAATTAAATAAGTGGCGACTCCATTGTAAAACCCTTAATCTAAAGGGGAAAATAGAACTAGTCAAACCTCCATTTTGAGAGGCAATAACACGACTCCA